>NW_028318237.1:0-162142 GCF_062004578.1 Staurois parvus
CCATTCACGCCATTGTAAAATTGTCCCAAAAGAGCGCCTGTCACCGCTCCCCCCATCAGTGACTGAGAACCCCCCTCCCCCCATCACTGACTAAGAACCCCCCCATCACTGCCTGAGAACCCCCCTGCCCCCATCACTGACTGAGAACCCCCCCCCCCCATCACTGACTGAGAACATCCCCATCACTGACTGAGAAAATCACTGACTGAGAACCCCCCCCCCCATCACTGACTGAGAACATCCCCATCACTGACTGAGAAACCCCCCCCTCCCCACTGACTGAGAACATCCCCATCACTGACTGAGAAACCCCCCTTCCCCCATCACTGACTGAGAAACCCCCCCTCCCCCCCATCACTGACCGAGAAACCCCCCCTCCCCACATCACTGACCGAGAAACCCCCCCTCCCCACATCACTGACTGAGAACATCCCCATCACTGACTGAGAAACACCCCTCCCCCATCACTAACTGAGAACCCCCCCCATCACTGACTAAGAAACCCCCCTCCCCCCCATCACTGACTGAGAACCCCCCATCATTGACTAAGAACCCCCCCTCACTGACTAAGAACCCCCCTCCCCCCATCACTGACTGGGAAACCCCCCCTCCCCACATCTCTGACTGAGAACATCCACATCACTGACTAAGAAACACCCCTCCCCCATCACTGACTGAGAACCCCCCCTCCCCCCATCAGTGACTGAGAACCCCCCCCCCCATCACTGACTAAGAAACCCCCCCTCACTAAGAACCCCCTCCCCCCATCACTGACTGAGAAACCCCCCTCCCCCATCACTGACTGAGAAACCCCCCATCACTGACTGAGAATATCCCCATCACTGACTGAGAAACCCCCCTCCCCCATCACTGACTGAGAACCCCGTCCCCCCAATCACTGACTGAGAACACCCCTCCCCCCTTACCTTATGTAAACAAAGCCTTTACCCTTTCACTGCTGGATGCGGTTTTGCTTTATATTTTTTTTATTCATTTATTTTGCTGACATGTTAAAATGCACATTTTAGGCCTGAAGGTTACTTCAAATCTCCCAAATCATTCCTATTTTCTGCAGACAGAGACCCCGGAGAATAGAAATTAAAGTGAAACTGAAAGAAAAAACAGTAAGGGAGGGTGATATTCCCATGCAGGCGTTTGTTTTTGCCCCCCGTGTCCCCATCGGGGAGATTTCCCCTTAATTCCTGTCCCATAGACACAACAGGAAGTGAGAGGAAATCCCAGATGGTCACCAGAACTAGTGTCCCCATTGGAAGATTTCCCCTCTGTTCCTGTTTTAGTGACAACCAAAATCCTGGGGTTTTCTTTCACTCTCGGTGATAACAGTAGACCTGTGCGGTTCATTTCGCTCCGAATCGAAATTTGGCTGAAATGTTCATTATTCGGAGATTCGGATGTATCTGAATCTCTGAATTACAAAAGTAACAGATTTAAATGAATCCAAAATTACAAAATTAAATTTAATCCGAAATTCAAAATCGAAATCAAATTATAAACATTTTGCTGATTTCCTTCAAAGACTCTGTATTGGTGTCAACATAGAAAAGTGACGGCAGAAAAAGGCCGAGTGCTCCACTGAGTCCGCCTATTTGTGATTTTTTTTTTTTGTTAGCTTTTTTGTCTGAGTATAGATCTGTGTTTGTCCCACGCATGGTTCAAGCCAGGGGCGGACTGACCATTTGGAAACTCGGGCACTGCCCGAGGGCCCAGGGTCCAGTAGGGGGCCCCATGAGATGCCCCTGGTACCTTTTTCATAGGCTTTTTTGAGTTTGGGCAAGGACACAGGGGCCCCATGATCCCCTATTGCCCGGGGGCCCCATGAGTTGTCAGTCCGCACCTGGTTCAAGCCATTTACTGTTGCCTGGCTCACTACCTCTGCTGGACGTTTATTCCGAGCATCAACTACTCTTTCAGTAAAATAGTCCTTTCTGAGATTAGTTTTGAACTTTCCTCCAGTTAGTTGGAGGTCGTGTCCCGTCTTCTTGATGAAAATCCTGCCCTCCTGAACCTTATTCACCCCCGGGATGTATTTAAAGCTTTCAGTCATGTCTCCCCTTTCCCTTCTTTCCTCCAGACTGGACATGTTACGTTCCTGAAGTCGCTCCTGATATGTTTTGTCCCCCCGACCTTTAACCTTGTTATCAACATCTTTTTGTAAGTGAGGTCTCCAGAACTGGACACAGTATGAGGTCTAACTAAAGATCTATATAGAGGATCAGGACCTCCTTCCTCCTGCCGGTGACCCCTCTAGTGATATAAAGATCTATATAGGGGAATCGGGACCTCCTTCCTCCTGCCGGTGACCCCTCTAGTGATATAAAGATCTATATAGGGGAAACAGGACCTCCTTCCTCCTGCCGGTGACCCTCTAGTGATATAAAGATCTATATAGAGGATCAGGACCTCCTTCCTCCTGCCGGTGACCCCTCTAGTGATATAAAGATCTATATAGGGGAATCAGGACCTCCTTCCTCCTGCCGGTGACCCCTCTAGTGATATAAAGATCTATATAGGGGAATCGGGACCTCCTTCCTCCTGCCGGTGACCCATCTAGTGATATAAAGATCTATATAGGGGAATCGGGACCTCCTTCCTCCTGCCGGTGACCCCTCTAGTGATATAAAGATCTATATAGAGGAATCAGGACCTTCTTCCTCCCACTGGTGATATAAAGATCTATATAGGGGAATCAGGACCTCCTTCCTCCCACTGGTGATATAAAGAGGATCAGGACCTCCTGCCGGTGATCCCTCTAGTGATATAAAGATCTATATAGGGGAATCAGGACCTCTTTCCTCCTCCTGGTGACCCCTCTAGTGATATAAAGATCTATATAGAGGAATCAGGACCTCTGTCCTCCTGCTGGGGATATAAAGATCTATGTAACGGAATAAGGACCTCCTTCCTCCCACTAGTGATATAAAAATCTATATAGGGGAATCTGGTCCTCCTTCCTCCTATTGGAGATTCTTCTAGTGATATAAGATCCATATACAGGAATCAGGACCTCCTTCCTCCTACTGGAGATCCCTCTAGTGATATAAGATCCATATAGAGGAATCAGGACCTCCTTCCTCCTGTTGGTGATCCCTCTAGTGATATAAGATCTATATAGAGGATTCAGGACCTCCTTCTGGTGACCCCTCTAGTGATATAACGATCTGTATAGGGGAATCAGTATCTCCTTTCTCCTTCTGGTGACCCCTCTAGTGATATAACGATCTGTATAGGGGAATCAGTATCTCCTTTCTCCTGCTGGTGACCCCTCTAGTTATATAAAGATCTACAGTATATAGGGGAATCAGGACCTCCTTCCTCCTGCTGGTGATCCCTCTAGTGATATAGAGATCTGTATAGGGGAATCAGGACCTCCTTCCTTCTGATGGTGATCCCTATAGTGCAGGGGCGAACTGACAACTCATGGGGCCCCCGGGCGATAGGGGATCATGGGGCCCCTGTGTCCTTGCCCAAACTCAAAAAAGCCTATGAAAAATTACCAGGGGCATCTCATGGGGCCCCCTACTGACCCCGGGCCCTCGGGCAGTGCCAGAGTTTCCAAATGGTCAGTCCGCCCCTGCTATAGTGATAACTTAAGATCTATATAGAGAAATCAGGACCTCCTTCCTTCTGTTGGTGACCCCTCTACTGATGCATCTTAGAATTCTATTTGCTTTTCCCACTACCTGGCCACACTGTGTTCATTTTGCAATCATTTGAAAACAGTACCTCCAAGGCTGCCTTAATGTTTGGGCACTGCCCAGGGGCCCCAGGTGCATGAGGGCCCCATGATAATCTTGCATTACATCATACTTGCCAACTGTCCTGGATTTCTTGGGACAGTCATGCTCTTTATTAAGCTGTCCAGAATGGCCTCAGGCAGCATCCCAGAACCTGTACTGTGCCTTGTGATCCCAGTTTTGTGCACTCCTGACTCCCCCTCTGTATTGTACCTTTCTGCCTCCCTCCCCCGTACTGTGCCCTTCGCCCCCCCCCCCCCCCCACGCCATACTGTGCACTTTGTGTTGATTTGTCTTTGATTTATTGCATGTTTTCTTATTGTTTAAAATCAGCTTTTTTGAAAGTACTAATACATATCTGTTTAATTCTATCAACTATTTATACTATAATTCTTGAGAGTAAGTTTGTAAATTAGGGCAGGCTGTTAGGGGCCCCAGTGCATTACTTTGCCCCAGGGCCCATGATGCTATTAAGATGGCCCTGAGTACCCCCAAATCCTTTTCCTCTGCAGTGCTGACCAACACTGTACCCCCAATGTTGTACTCTCTCAAGGGATTCTTTTTCCCTAGGTGCATTATTTTACATTTAGAATAGTGTTAGAATAAAGCCATCTTCCTGAAATATTAATTTACAAAAGAATAGAATAAAATAGAATAGAAAATAAAGGAATAGAAAAGAGTAGAGTAAAGTAGAATAAATAAATAAAAGAATAGAATAGAAAAGAAAAAAAAGAACAGAATAGAATAGAAAAAAAATGGATTAGAATGAAATAGAATATAGCCATCTTCTGAAATCTGGATTTCAAATCGAATAGAATAAAATAGAATAGAAAATAAAGAAATGGAATAGAATAAAATAGAAAGAATATAACCTTCTTCCGACATTCAAATGGAATAGAACCAGCTATTCTTCACAATGAATTTGGATTGATTCTTTTTTTTTGGATTCAAATTCTATGCAAATTCAATCTGAATACTTCGAATCCATTGGAAAAATTAAAATGTGATAAAAAACGAATGAACAAAACAGAAATTAGTACCTTAACAAATCGATCCAAAAATGAAACAAATGTTTTCGTTCTGCACATGTCTAGTAAAGAGGACAAAGAGGGTGAATCTCCCTAACAGGGGGTGCAGACAGCAATAAAAATCAGAGAGATGTCCCTAAAGAGCACCTGTAACCCCCCCCCCATTTTCTAAACACACCTTTTAACCCTTTCACCGCCAGAGTCGGTTTTGATTTTTTTCTTAACTCGCATATTAAAATGCACATTATAGGCCTGAAGATTAGAGACTCCCTAAGGCTCCATTCATTGCGACTTTACTGTGCAATTTTGATGCGGCTTTGGATGAATGCAACTTTGACCAAGGATGGTGGTTTGTGCTGTACAAAGTCACACACAAGTAGCATGTATAACATTCAGGTGCGACTTCCATGCGACTTTGGAGGGTTTACATTGAAGTCTATGGCTCTCAAGTCGCATGAAAGTCAAATCAAAGTAGTGCAGGAACCACTGTCAAGTTGCTGCGACTTGAGGTTGCACAGATATGAATGGTACTAAAAAGTAAGGGTCCCAACACCTTGGGGTACCCCACTGACACCCCTAGACCATTCAGAGTATGAATCATTAACCGCTACTCTCTGAATATCATCTTTTAGCCAGTTTTCTAACCATTTACATAAGTATTTTTCCAGCCTGTAGACTTTACCTTACACATTAGCCGTGTGTGGGAAACTGTGTCAAACGCTTTTGCAAAATCCAAGTATACCACATCCACCACCGCCCCTCTGTCCAAGTATACCACGTCCACAGCCACCCCTCTGTCCAAGTATACCACGTCCACCGCCACCCCTCTGTCCAAGTATACCACGTCCACTGCCACCCCTCTGTCCAAGTATACCACGTCCACCGCCTCCCCCTCTGTCCAAGTATACCACGTCCACTACCACCCCTCTGTCCAAGTATACCACGTCCATTGCCACCCCTCTGTCCAAGTATACCATGTCCAATTCCACCTCTCTGTCCAAGTATACCACGTCCACAGCCAGCCCTCTGTCCAAGTATACCACTTCCTCCGCCAACCCTCTGTCCAAGGTTTTGCTCACCTCCTCAAAGAAATCAGATTTGTTTGACAACTTCTGTCTTTCATGAATCCATGATGTCCGTTTCTTAAAACGTTTTTTTCCAGCAAGAACTCATCTATGTGGTCTTTTATTAAACTCTCCAGTATCTTCCCAACTATAGAAGTTACACTAACAGGTCTATAATTACTTGGTAAAGATTTTGACCCCTTTCTAAATATTGGCACCACATTGGCCTTACGCCAATCCAGTGGTACTATGCCAGTCATTAAAGAGTCCCTAAAAGTTAGAAACAATGGCTTTGAAATGACAGAGCTGAATTCTTTAAGGCCCCGTGGGTGTATGCCATCCGGTCCAGGTGCTTTATTCACCTTTATTCTGTCTAAATATTTTTGGATCATATCAATTGTGAACCAATGTGGATCATGTGGAGCTGTGCCAATACCACGCCCATTATGGACAAGAGCTCCCCCATGCTCCTTTGTATAACCAGAGCTGAAGAAGGTATTTAATAAATTTGCCTTCTCTTTGTCCCCAGTCACCCCCTCTAGATTATTTTGTAAAGGGCCTACATGCTCGGACCGGACCTTTTTACTATTAATATATCTGAAGCATTTTTTGGGGTTCGTCCTGCTATCTTTTGCGATCTGTCGTTCGTTTTCAATTTTTGCGGCCTTTATTTCCTTTTTGCATATTCTGTTATATTCTTTGTAATGTTTAAATGATGATCGCGTTCTTTCATTTTTATATTTAATAAAAGCTCTTTTTTCTTATTATCTATAGCTTTTTTTAACTTTGGCCGTAAGCCACATAGGTTTGATTTTTAGCCTTTTAAACTTGTTGCCCATGGGAATATATTTTGCAGTGTGTTCACATACAGTCTTTTTGAAGAATTCCCATTTCTGTGTTGTGTTCATCAATGCCAATCTTCCCTCCCAGTCTAAGTCTTGGAGAGCAGCTCTCAGCCTTGGAAAAGTTAGCTCTCTTAAAGTTGAGCGTTTTTATTTTTCCCGTATGTGCTTGTTCTTTACAGCTAACAATAAATTAAATCATGTTATGGACACTGCTACCCAGATGTTCTTTTATATGGACACTCATAATATGCTCTGCATGGTTTGAGATTACCAGGTCCAGCAGGTCATAATTCCTAGCTGGGGCCTCTATGGACTGCACTATAAAATTGTCCTGTAGTAGGTTTATACACTTTTGCCTTTTAACTGTTTCTACAGTACCATTACTGAGTAGTGGTACAGTACCATTACTTTTTCTGAGTAGTTAAAATCCCCCATTATTATCACTGTCCCAGCCCTTGCAGTCCTTTTGACCTGTGCAATGAGAGGACCTCAACACTGGGAGGCCTATAACAAACTCCAATGATTACCTTTGTAGTACGCATTCCCATGTGCAGTTCCACCCATAATGCTTCAGCCTCATCACACTCTTCATCAACTAGGTCCTCTTTCACACTCACTCAGAGATTACTTCTTACATACCTTAAACTCAATCTTTCAAAAACTGAGCTTGTAATATTTCCTCCTCCCCGATCCCCCACTCATGACTTTACCATTAAGATCAACAGCACTACCATTGGTCCTTCCCCTCATGCCAGGGTGCTAGGCGTAATCCTAGACTCTGACCTCTCCTTTGGGCCCCACATCCACTCACTGGCTAAATCCTGCCACCTCAACCTCCAGAACATTTCCAAAATTTGCCTCTTCCTGACTAATGACACCACAAAACAACTTATTCACGCCTTGGTTATATCCCGCCTCGATTACTGCAACTCCCTCCTCACTGGTCTACCATTACACAGGCTATCCCCCCTTCAGTCTATTATTAATGCTGTTGCTAGACTCATACACCTTACCAACCGATCAGCGACTGCTGCCCCTCTCTGCCAATCCCTCCACTGGCTTCCACTAACCCAAAGTATAAAACTCAAAATACTTACCACAGCTTACAAAGCCATCCACAACACTGCCCCTAGCTACATCACCAACCTCATCCACAGATACCGCCCAAATCGCCCAGTCTGATATCCTCCTCTCTAGCTCCCTCATCACCTCCTCCCACGCTCGCCTCCAGGACTTCTCCAGAGCCTCTCCCATCCTCTGGAACTCCCTACCACAGCATGTCCGGTCAGCCCCCACCCTGTCTACCCATATACGGTGGCAGGGCGGCACTCACAGGCAAAACCACGTTTTAAAACGTGTGTTTTGTAAACAAATAGGGGGCGCGCTGCCGCCCTATTTGTCCTGTGGATCACCGCCGCAGATGTCAGTTGCCGGGTCACAGCCGCTCATTAGCGGCTATGTCCCGGCGATCGGCGGTAAACGGTGACAGAGAGCACAGCTGCAGTAGCTGTGCTGTCTGTCACCTCTCTGTCAGCTCGAGGATGAGCTGATCAAGAAAGAATAGTTTCACTTTCTCGATCAGCCTTGTCCCGCCCAGTACACCCCCCGCCCCCTAGTAAAACACTCCCCTCACTCCTATAACCCTTCCCTGCTAAATAAAGTTAACCCCTTCCTCCCCAGTGCCATTAGTACAGTGTCAGTTTTTTTTTTTTTGCACTGATCACTGTATTAGTGTTTTTGGGGATGTCAGTGACCCCAAGTCAGTACCCCCCAATGTCAGAATGTCCACCGCAGTCCCGCCATAAGTCGCTGGTCACTGCCATAAGTCCCTGATCGCGCCATAATTCGCTGATCGCCGCCATTATTAGTATAAAGAAAACCCTAAAAATCCCAGTATCTTTCCCGCCATTTGTAAACGCTATAACTTTTACGTAAACCAATTAATTTACACGTATTGGGTTTTTTTTAGCAAAGACATGTCGCAGAATGCATTTTGGCAGAAATTTATGACTAAATTTGATTTTTGCATTTTTTTTTTACTGGACATGTTTTATAGCAAAAAGTCCAAAATATTGTTTTTTTTTCCTCAAAATTGTCAGCCTTTTTTTTTTATAGCGCAAAAAATAAAAACCGCACAGGCGATCAAATACCACCGAAAGAAAGCTCAATTTGTGGGGAAAAAAAGGATGTAAATTTAATTTATGTACCATATTGCATGACCGCGCAATTGTCCGTTAAACTAGCGCAGCGCTGTATAGCAAAAAAATGGCGTAAATTGCAGTATTTATACCATAGTTTGTAGACGCTATAACTTCCACACAAAGCAATCAATATACACTTATTGGGATTTTTTTTACCAAAAACATGGAGCAGAATACATTTTGGCCTAAATGTATAACCAGCTTTGAGTTTACTATATATTTTTTATAGCTGAAAATAAAAAATATTGTTTTTCTTCAAAATTGTTGGCGTTTTTTTGTTTATAGCGTGAAAAATAAAAAGCACACAGGTGATCAAATTACATCGAAAGAAAGCTCTATTTGTGTGAAAAAAGGACGTAAATTTCGTTTGGGTGGAGCATTGCATGACCGCGTAATTATCAGCTGAATTAATGCAGCGCCGAGTAGCAAAAAGAGGCCTGGTCATCAAGGGGGGTAAATCCTCAGGAGCTCAAGTGGTTAAACAAACATCCATGTTTGTTAACTAATTTGGCTAAACAAAATATATATATTTTAAGAAACTTAGACTGTCAGCCCCTTCCTCCTCACACTTAGTTTCACTTTCTTCTTGTGCAGATCTATTCCACTCCAAACAATCAGAAAAATATTGTTTCTATTCTATTCACTGAACTTCTTGAAACTTAGCAGTGAAGGGGTTGATTCTGTATTCATAGGTTTGTAGAAGTTAGGATGAAGGTCTTTTTCTTAACTCTGTTCATGTTATAACATTTTTGCTGTGAAGAAGAGGCATGTGATCTCCGCTGAGTCCAATTCAGTTTTGAGAACTGCAAAAGTAAACCAACATCTGTGATAATATCTTGTAGGCAGAGAAACTGCCCAATAATCTTACAAACACCTCTGGAAGAGCATGACATTGTGAATGGATTCATGGAATTTATTTACCAAAAAAATGAAACATATACAGCCTTATTCTACATAATTAAAAAAACTAATCTTTATTTCAGGATGGAATGACCTTTGGATGGTAATATATTTTCCTCAAAAAGCATTTTATTTTAAAAAATCCAATTTAAATTAAAAAAAAAATCGGATTTAAATCAAAAAAATCCGATTTGTTTTGATTTTTTTAAAAAAATCATTGATTTTTATCCACCCTGCTCAACAATGACTTGTCCACTAAACACATAGAATAAAATTCGTTCAAAGATTCTTCTTCTGGTTCACCAAATGACATGGGAAATACTAGACAGGGGATTTTTCATTTCGATTAACACATAAACGTATACACTTTGGTTGAAACGATGAAAGTTTTCGCTTCAGATCCACCGACATTATCCGGGCCTACTTTCAAAATTGGCTGTAAAGTTGAGTCCACTAATGGCACAAATGTCGAACGATCTTTTCAAAAACTAGAATTTTCGGCCGATATTCTATATGTGTATGGGGGGCATAACTATCACATTTGCTTCTGCGCTCAACCAAATTGTCAATCCATCAAATGGCTGGGGTCATAACGAATCACATGTGCAGCACCATTGCAGATCAAACATGGCAGCTGCCTTGGCTGAAAACGATAGAAGGGTTTAGTTCTGCTTTAAGTATACCTCTGTGAATGAGGCCTTACCAGCTGTCTGTAAGGCTGCATTCTCACCTGAGCGTCACGTTTTTGAGCGTTTTTTTTTAGGCACTTGTTTGTGCGTTTTTGTACAGTGTTCTTAAAGCATTTTTGAGCTTTGGCATTTTTTTATTAGCCAGTAGAAAAAAAATGTCATCTGTTTCATCTGTCCTTTTTATTTATTTTTGTATTTGTTATTATTGGTTTTTTTTTTACTTTTTTTTTGTAAGGGGTTAAGGAATAAAGGTTAGGGGTTAATTTATTTATTTATCTATTATTTATTTAGTTACTTAGGTTAGGGTTAGAGATAGGGGTGGATTGACCATTTGGAAGGGCCCGGGGACAGTAGGGGGCCCCATGAGATGCCCCTGGTACCTTTTTCATAGGCTTTTTTGAGTTTTGGCAAGGACATAGGGGCCCCATGATCCCCTATTGCCCGGGGGCCCCATGAGTTGTCAGTCTGCCCCTGGTTAGGGATTAATATTAGAGTTAGGGGTTAGGATTGAGGATTAAGATTCGAGTTAGGGCTAGGATTAGGGGTTAAGGATTAATATTGGCGTTAGGATTAGGAGTTAGGAATTAAAATTAGGATTAGGGGTTAATATTTGGGTTAGGGTTATTTTATTAATTTTTGTTATTATTTATTTATGATTGATGATTATGATGTATTTTATTTATTATTAACATTTATTTTTATTTAATTAATGCATTTGAGCAGAAAAAGCTCAAAAACACACAAAATGCGCTAAAATGCTAGATACAAGCATTTCCATACATTTCTTTGGAACAAAAAAAAGCTTAAAAAAACACACCAATCTGCTCGATTCGAATTACAAAATACGCTACAGAACTTTTCTGAGCTTCAGGAGACTTGTAGTAGAGATGTGAGCCACCTCAAGAAAGGGTAATTGATTTTTTTTCTCCTCCAGCGTTTTGGAGCTTCGCGCTACAAATTGCTAAAGTGTGAATAGGGCCTTAAAGCCCATAAAGAGTGTCAGACGATCATAAACCCAACTTCATAGACAGGTGAATTTATTAATAAAATTGTGTGTTTTTTTGTTTTTTTTGCAGGCCTAAAATGGCTTCACACGTCAAGAAAATCATCAGTATGTCCAGTTTCGTCACGCAGAGCAGGATCAACCGCAGCATGATAGGGAGCAGGAAGAGTATAAGTATACACGCTGACAGCAAAGTCATGGATAAGAACTCGGTGTTTGGTGGGAAACAATCCGTACCGGTCAGTACAAAGAAACTCATGAAGTTCTAATGAAATGTAGTACGTGACAATATGGCATATAGTGAGAAGCCTGACTGAGGTGCCCCATAAGATGAAGCCCAAATAGTGTTGTTGTTGGAGATACAACAGCATGTACTATATAGTATTGTGTGTTAATATCACTTGACCAGTAGATGGCACTGTACACTAAAGTTACTAGTTGTGCATATGTGTAAAACTTGTTGGTTCTCTCTCTTTCTTCTTTTTTTCCTCTCTTCAAAACCAAGATGTCTGCTGAAATGTGTTCTGTATGTTTGCAATTTAAGCCACACAAGTAAAACAGAGTTCTGCCTCATCACAAGCTACCAGTGTCTTCTCTAACACATAACCAACAGTTGTCACCCTGTGAGAGGAGGGCTGTAGACTGGCAGGATCTCCAGGTATTTATTTTCTGAATCAACAAGCTTTGGAAAGGTCAGTGACATACTGTACCTGTATTAAAAGTTTTAAGAGACGATTTGTTCTATATTAATATAGCAATACAGTAAGTCCCCGACTTACGAACATTCAAGTTGCAACTTTCACAGATACAAATGGACCTTGCATTACGAACATTCGTAGATGCGAACAAATCTCGGAAGTAGCTCACGTGTCTGCCGGACGTTGTCACAGCTGCACATTATCACAGTTGTGCTGCTGTATGCTTAATGTGCAGTGCGATAGTGTATTGTACAGAGCTCAGGATGTCCGGAAGCAAGACCAAAAGCATTGGTGACGTGGAGGGGACTGCTAAGAAGTGCAAAGCACCATGGAACCATGGAAGCAAAAGTAAAAATAATTGAGAAATTGAAAAAAAAAAAAAACTACACTCTCTTGGCCTCAGAGACTCCGCTCTCTCCTGGCTCTCTTCCTATCTATCACAGAGCTCCTTCAGTGTTACCTATAACGCTGCCACCTCCTCTTCACTCCCCCTCTCTGTTGGGGTCCCTCAAGGTTCTGTCCTCGGGCCCCTTCTCTTCTCCATCTACACCTCCTCCCTTAGCCAATTGATACACTCTCATGGCTTCAACTACCACCTCTATACCGACGACACGCAAATCTATCTCACCTCACCCTCACCTCACCCCCTCAGTCTCCGCCCGTATCACAAGCCTACTGAACGACATTTCGGATTGGATGTCATTCCACTTCCTCAAACTAAATCTTTCCAAGTTTCCCCCCCCCCCCCCGACTTCTCCATCAAGACCAACAATACCACCATCAGTCCCACCCCGCAAGCCAGAGTACTAGGTGTCATCCTAGACTCCAATCTGTCCTTCCAGCCCCAGGTCCAATCACTGACAAACTCATGTAGACTTCACCTCCGCAACATCTCCAAAATACGTCCGTTCCTAACCCCGGAAACCACTAAGCAACTTATTCACTCCCTCATTATATCATGTCTCGACTACTGTAACTCCCTCCTCATCGGTTTACAGGCTATCCCCGCTTAAGTCTATCTTGAATGCTGCGACCAGACTCATCCACCTTACTAACCGCTCCGTATCCACCACCCCCCTCTGACAATCCCTCCACTGGCTTCCGATTGCCCAACGGATAAAATTCAAAATGCTAACATTGACGTACAAAGCTGTTCATAATACTGCCCAAAACTACATCACTGATCTGGTATCCAAATACCACCCAAAACGTACTCTCCGCTCCTCACAAGACCTCCTGCTCTCTAGTTCCCTGGTCTCCTCCTCCCATGCCTGTCTCCAGGACTTCTCCAGGGCTTTCCCCATCCTCTGGAACTCCCTACCCCAATCCATCAGACTATCACCTACTCTCCTCACCTTTAGGCGCACTCTGAAAACCTACCTCTTCAGGGAAGCCTACCCCGCCCTCAGCTAATTACCGATCTCCTCCACTCTTCCTACCACTCCATCCCCCACAGCTATTTCCTCATGTACCACTATCCCCTCCCTCCTAGATTGTAAGCTCCAAGGAGCAGGGCCCTTGAACCCCTCGTGTATTGAATTGTACTGTCTCGTGTACTGTCTCCCATTATAATGTACAGTGCTGAGCAAACTGTTGGCGCTATATAAATCCTGTATAATAATAATAAAAAAAATTGGACCAAGGCGAAAAGATTGTAGACATCGCTCGTTCTTATAACATGAATCGTTCAACCATTGGCACAATTCTAAAGAACAAAGGCCAAGATCATGGAACATGTGAAGTCTGCTGTGCCTATGAAGTCAACAATAATATCCAAAAAGCATGGTAAAGTGATAGAGGAGATGGAGAAACTTCTCAGTGTGTGGATGCAGGATCAGCATCAGCGTTGAGTCCCACTCAGCTTAATGCTTATGCAAGAAAAAGCTAAAAGTCTGTTTGAAGACTTGAAGAAAAAAAGGGGTGAACAGTGTGCATCTTTTACTGCCAGCCATGGATGGTTTAACAGGTACAAGGTTAGAGACAACCTTCACAACATAAAATTAAGTGGTGAGGCTGCGAGTGCAGATACCATAACTGCCCAAGAATTTCCAGCAACGCTTAGAGAAATTATTGACGAAGGTGCTTATTTACCCCAACAGGTTTTTAACGTCGATGAGACAGGACTCTATTGGAAGAGGATGCCAGAACGAAGTTACATCAGTAAAGAGGAAAAGATGATGCGAGGCTTCAAAGCAGCAAAGGACAGACTTACTCTGTTGTTCGGTGGCAATGCTTCCGGTGATATGAAGCTAAAGCCTCTCTTAGTTTACCATTCAGAGAACCCAAGAGCCCTCAAAAACATAGCCAAGGATTCCCACCTGTTGTGTGGAAGAGTAACTCCAAATCCTGGGTTACACAGGCCATTTTCCAGGACTGGTTTTTCTACCACTTTGTCCCAGAGATAGAGAAATATTGTTTGGAGAAAGATATCTCATTCAACATTTTTTTGCTGCTTGACAATGCACCAGGTCACCCCCAATTCATGGATGACTTTCACCCCAACGTCTAAGTAGTGCATCTGTCATAGAATACAATGGCGCACATCCAACCTATGGACCAAGGAGTTATTGCGACTTTCAAGAAATATTATTTAAGTCACACTTTGTCAGGCAGTGAAGGCTATTGATGAAACAGGAACAACCTTGCGACAATTTTGGAAGGATTATAACATCTACAAGGCCATAAAAAAAATCAACTTTGCTTGGCGTAAGGTTTTTGCTGTCACCATTAATGGGGTTAGGAAGAACCTTTGCCCGCAGTTTGTTCATTAAGTTCATGGACTTGAGAGGTCTTCAACAACTTGGTGACCCTTAGCACGAAGCTGGAGCTAGATCTGCAAGAGAACGACTTCATTGAACTCCTTGCTGTGCAACATAAGGAGCTTACTAATGAGGACCTGATGGAATTAGAGGCCCAGAGAAAAGACGAAGAGAGCCAAGAGGAAGATGTAACTGAAGAACCAAAGAGATTCACAACACAGGAAATGGCAAGAGGATTTTCTTTACTTGAAGAGGCACTGTTAGTTTTTGAGGCACAGGACCCCAACGTAGAACGATACCCAAAGGTTGCAGCAGCCGTTCAGAATGCCTTCCAGTCCTACAGACTCATCTATGATAAGAAAAAAAGGAGCTACTACTCAGACATCACTGGATCATTTTTTCCAGAGGATAGACAAAATTGAATCCATCAAAAAACCTGTGTCATCAACATCAAGTGTGAGTGAAATTCCATCTTGCCCTCCATCTCCTATTGCTGATGATCCTTAAACTCCAACAACATCGGGTATGGGCCAAATTCCATCTTTCCCTCCATCTCCTATTGCTGATGATCCTTCAGCTCCAACAACATTAGGTGTGGGCCAAATTTCATCTTGCCCTCCATCTCCTATTGCTGATGATCCTTCAGCTCTGTCAACATCAGGTGTGGGCCAAATTCCATTTTGCCCTCCATCTCTTATTGCTGATGATCCTTCAGCTCCACCATCTCCTACCCTCCCTCCTCGAAGTTTGTAACCCTCTTCCACTATATGCCAGTTGTCATACTGTACAGTACTGTACTGAACCACCATTTTAAGGTAACTGTTAAAGTAAAAATAGTTTATTTACAGTATTCTTGCATGTGTTTTTTTTTATGCTTTACATTGTATGTTTGTGTCAAAGGTGTATAAGACTCACTTTATTGGACTTACAAAGAAATCCGATTTATGAATGATCTCCCAGAACAAACCCGTTCGGGGGACTTACTGTACCTTAAACCAGCCATTATCAACCAGGGTTCTTTGAAACCCTAACGATTCCTCCAGAAGTTGCTAGGGTTTTCTTGAGGACTGACTTCTAAGATGATGGTACCTGAAGAGTGAAGAGTTCCAGGGCCAGTGCCATGTGCATCCAATGTAATGGGCATTTTTCCAACTGACCACCAATGTAAGGGGAATTCTTCTCACAGATCACCAATATAAAAAGTATTCTTCCCATTGACCAACAACGTAATGAACATTCTTCTTATTGACCACCAATGTAAGGTGCATTCTACCCACTGATCACCAATGTAAGGTGCAGTCTCCCCACTGATCACCAATGTAAGGGACATTCTTCCCACTGATCACCAATGTAAGGGACATTCTTCCGACTGACCACCAATGTAAGGGGCATTCTTCCCATTGACCATCAACGTAATGAACATTCTTCTCATTGACCACCAATGTAAGGTGCATTCTCCCCACTGATCACCAATGTAAGGTGCAGTCTCCCCACTGATCACCAATGTAAGGTGCAGTCTCCCCACTGATCACCAATGTAAGGGACATTCTTCCCACTGACCACCAATGTAAGATATATTCTTCCCATTGACAATCAATGTAATGAACATTCTTCCCACTGACTACCAACATAAGGAACATTCTTCTCAGTGACCATCAACGTAAGGAGCATTCTTCTCACTGACCACCAATGTGAGGAACATTCTTCCCACTGACTTCCATTAAACTGACTTTAGTAGGGATTCCATGAGACTTGATATTTATTTCAAGGGTTCCTCTGGGGTAAAAAAGTTGGGAAAGGTTGCCCAGACTTTTTGTCCACGCAATCTCTAAGAGAGGGGAAGTCTTCCCAGTGCAGACACAGACCTCCAATGAAAAACAGAAGTTCTCCCTTTTTCCAACTGTCCAAAACTTGTAAAAATGTTTTTGATAGAGTGAGCAGTAGTGAATTCAATCAGTAGAAACAATGTCAAGGGAATAAAAGCGGTATTAAACCAAAATAAAAAATGTAATATATTGCAGCTTACCAATCACTAGATGTGGTGGCTGTATTCGTTTTCTTTGTTTCGGCTTTTCTCCTCTCCTCTGTTTTCAACTGGTGATCTGGCCAGTAACACACCTCCTGTATTAGAGCGCCTCCACTCTGGATTAATTTTTTCTGGAGCTAAGGAATTTGGCTGGAGAACTCAGAGGAGTGCTTGGCTAGGAGGTGTACAGCTGCCCTGGGATATTTTGGATATTGACCCAAGCTCTAGATTTAGAGACTGTTTGCCATCCTACCTCTAGGGTGCCAGCTGTTGCTCATTCTGAGATAGCTTCCTCTTTGTCTCAGACTGTTAAAAGACCATTCAAAGAAATGTCACCTAGTCAAGTGTGTTACTGTTTGTTGGAGCTGGAGTGAATGGACTGTTGCCTGTGTGAGTGGTGGCCACTGCATTGCTGGGGAAGAATCTTGTAAAATCAGTTGCTGACATGGGGGTAGCGTTACAATACACAAAAGTGAAAAATAATTTGCCCCCTTCCTGATCTTTCTTTGCATATTTGTCATACTTAAATGCTTCAGATCATCAAACATATTTTATTATTACACAAAGATAACCCAAGTAAATACAAAATGCAGTTTTTAAATGATGATTTCATTTATTAAGGAAAAAAAGCTGTCCAAACCTGCCTGGCCCTATGTGAAAAAGGAATCCCACCCCTTCCCCCTTTGCTAAATCATGAATGAATTGTGATTAACCACATTTTTTTGGAAAGAATCAAATTTCACACACCTCACCCAGGCGTGATTACTGCCAGACCTGTTGAATCAAGAAGTCACTTAAAGCAGAGTTCCGGCCCCCACCACCTTCCAAAAAAAAGCTAAAATTCAGCAGCTACAAATACTGTGACTGCTGACTTTTAATAGTAGGGCACTTACCTGTCCATGCATCCAGCGGTGTCCTCACTCCGAGCCTATTCTTCAGTCGGCTGTCAGGTGCTGGCGCCACCATCTTGACTAAGGAAATCTGGCAGTGAAACCTTGCGGCTTCACCGCAGGTCTCCTACTGTTCATGTGCGAAGCACGCTGTGCTTTGTGAATGGCAGTCCTCTGCAGTCCTTCCTTGGAAGTGTTCCAGAGGGCTGCACATTTGCCAAAAAACATTTCGATTATCCCCAAGACGTTTGGCCAAATACTCTGTGGGCTGATGAGAAAGAAGTTGAACTTTTTGGAAGGTGTGTGTCCTGTTACATCTGGTGTAAAACTAACACAGCATTTCATAAAAAGAACTTCATGCCCACAGTCAGACATGTTGGTGGTAGTGTAATGGTTTGGAGTTGCTTTGCAGCTTCAGGACCTCGACAACTTGCCATAATTAATGGAACCATGAATTCTGCGCTCTACCAGAAAATCCTGAAGGAGAATGTCCGGGCCAACAGTTCATGATCTCAAATACTCTTGGGTTATGCAGCAGGACAATGATCCGAAACACTCCATCGAGCCCATGTGTGAATGGCTCAAGAAAACCAAAATTAAGGTTTTGGAGTGGCCTAGTCAAAGTCTGCAATTAAACCTGCTTGAGATGCTGTGGCATGACCTTAAACAGGCTGTTCATGCTCAAAAATCCCCCAGTGTGGCTGAATTAAAACAATTTTGCAAAAAAGAATGGGCCAAAATGAATCCACAGTGATGTGAAAGACTTATTGCCAGTTATCGCAAATGCTTGGTTTCAGTTGTTGCCGCCAAGGGTGGCAGAACCAGTTATTAGGTTTATGGGGCAATTACTTTTTCACATAGGGCCAGGCATGTTTGAACAGCTTTTTTCCCTTAACCACTTCAAGTCCAGACACTTTCCCCCCCTTCCTGTCCAGGCCAATTTTCAGCTTTCAGTGCTATCACACTTTGAATGACAATTGCACGGTCATGCAACACTGTGCCCATATTAGTTTTTTTTTTTAGCATTTTTTTTTTAGACAGATAAAACTTTATTTTGGTGGTATTTATTTACCACTGGGATTTTTATTTTTTTTTGCTATAAAAATGAAAAAGTCCAAATTTTGAAAAAAAGTATTTTTCTTATAAAATATTGCAAATAAATAATCTTTCTTCATAAATCTTGGCCAAAACGTATTCAGTTATCTTTTTAGTAGAAAAAAATAACCCAAATTAGTTTATAACCAAAAATTATAATTTTTCTAAATTTTTTTGACATTTTTATTTTATTTTTTTATTATTTATGGGTTTTTTTTAACATTCTGTCACCCTAGCAGTACATTGTCACCATAGTGACACTGTACTACTTGTGGGGGGTGATGAAGATTTTTTTTTCCTTTTTTTACACTGATTGCTTTTACACTTAAAGGCTGTAAAAGCAATCATTTCTCCTTCTCTCTGACTGCATTCTTGCAGCCAATGAGAAATACTGTGTGAGCTGTGATTGGTCACAGCTTGTCACATGGTACAAGGCTATTGTAAATAGCCTTGTACCATGTGACCTCTGTGATCATTCACAGATTTCACATGTAGTAAGCAATGATGTCAGAAGTGACATCTTGCTTACTACTCTTCATGTGATCACTGATTGGCCAATCGGTGATCACATGATCGGCACCTCACAATCAGTGATCACATAATCCGGACACAGTGGGCACCGGATTGCGGTGCTGTGCGCTTTCAGGGAGCGCGCACCAGCAGGGAGGACATTTATAAACGGCCACCCGCCCTTGCACTGCTCCCGTCCAGCCGTTTAAGTACATGGGCCAGACAGGAAGTGGTTAATAAATAAAATCATTTAAAAACTGCATTTTGTTTTTACTTGGGTTATCTCTGTGTAATATAAAAATTTATTTGATGATCTGAATCATTTAAATGTGACAAATATGCAAAAAAAAAAAAAAAAAAAACTCAGGAAGAGGGCAAATACTTTTGTACAGCACTGTAAATAAAAGCTGATCATTGCAAGCGCCTCTGTCAGTGTTTAATGGTTTGTCTCAACCCTGTAACTGCTACATTTGCAGAACAGATCACCAGATGAAAATAAAGGAGAGACTAAAAAAGAAAACTAATGCAGCCACCACATCTATGAATTGATAAGCTGCAATATAATGTTTGCTTTTGGGTTTAAAGTGTTCTAAATTAATTAATTAGTAAAATAACAAACATGTCATGCTTACCTGCTGTGTGTAGTAGTGGTATTTCACAGAGCAGCCTGGATCCTCCTCTCCTCAGGTCCCCCGCAGGCTCTCCTGGCTCCTCCTTTCTGTCGGGTACCCCCACAGCAAGCAGCTTGCTATTGGGGCACCCGCTTCTCCATGTGTCCATTCACACATGAAGGCGTGACTTGGCCCTGCCCCCTCTCTCTTCATTGGCTGACTTGCTGTGAATGACATAAGCCAGTGTCTCAGCCAATGAGGAGGCAAAAATGCGGGACAGCCGAGGCTGTCTTGCACATCAATGGATCGCGATGGGGCTCGGGTTAGTATTGAGGGGGCTGGGGGGATGCTGGACACAGACGTTTTTTTACCTTCAGGCAGAGAATGCATGAAGGTAAAAAAACCTTGAGCCTTTACATCCACTTTAATACTGCTTTAAGGCTACAACAACTTTCTTTTTATTTTATTTTCTCAGGTTTTCGATGAAGAAGGCAATGATGTCACTCCTCGGTCACTATTCCAAGCAGAGCCTGGCACCACCACCACCAAGCAAAGCAAACTATTTACTACGCCAGATGCTTCTGGTGTAACCGCATCAGATATCTTCTCCACCATGTCTCTCCATCAGACGGGATTTATCTCCAGTTTCGTTGGACCATTTTCAAGGTGCTATAGATGTTTTTTATTGCGTATGTAAAGCAGCTCAGTCACTAAAAAAAATTGAAAAAAGCTAAACTGTTTGACCTTGTATACAACACTGTACGCCTGTGTAGGGCCATGTCTACCCACTTGGGGTTGCACAGGTGTTCCAGGCATCCCTGTGTAGGCATTCCTATTCATGTCTGTTGGGACACACTAGGTGCATGGACACAGCCAGCTGTCTCAATATGACATTCATGCGGGTCCCCTATTTCACACTGTTGATCTACCAATTGACTTCTATACAGCCAGCCTGTAGTGTTTTTTTTTTTTTTCAATTAATCAGTGCCGCTGATTATGGCCTGCAGCAATGATCATTGTACTCTGATTTATTTTATTACATAGTTAGTATGGCTGAAAAAGACAAAAGTCCATCCAGTTCAACCATTAAAAAGAAAAAAAAGTTATAATCCTACACTCACAGTTGATCCAGAGGAAGGCAAAAAAAAAAACCCAGCAAAGCACGATCCAATTAGCTCCTGCAGGGAAAAAAATTCCTTCCTGATCCCCCGAGACGCAATTGGATATTCCCTAGATCAACTTTACCTATAAATGATAGTAACCAGTTATATTCTGTGTATCCAAGAAAGAATCCAGGACTTTTTTGAAGCAATCCACTGAGTTGGCCAGAACCAACTCTTGAGGGAGTCTATTCCACATTTTCACAGCTCTTACTGTGAAGAAACCTTTCCGTGTTTGGAGATTACATTTCTTTATACATGGTGATCATATCCCCCCTTATGTATTATACATGGATATCATAGCCCCCCTTATGTATTATACATGGAGATCATATCCCCCTTATGTATTATACATGGAGATCATATCCCCCCTCATGTATTATACATGGTGATCATATCCCCCCTCATGTATTTATACATGGTGATCATATCCCCCCTCATGTATTATACATGGTGATCATATCCCCCTTCATGTATTATACATGGAGATCATATCCCCCCTTATGTATTATACATGGAGATAATATCCCCCCTTATGTATTATACATGGAGATCATATCCCCCTTATGTATTATACATGGTGATCATATCCCCCCTTATGTATTATACATGGAGATCATATCCCCCTTATGTATTATACATGGAGATCATATCCCCCTTATGTATTATACATGGAGATCATATCCCCCCTTATGTATTATACATGGTGATCATATCCCCCCTTATGTATTATACATGGAGATCATATCCCCCCTTATTATACATGGAGATCATATCCCCCCTTATTATACATGGAGATCATATCCCCCCCTTATGTATTATACATGATGATCATATCCCCCCCTTATGTATTATACATGATGATCATATCCCCCCCTTATGTATTATACATGATGATCATATCCCCTCTTATGTATTATACATGGAGATCATATCCCCCCCTTATGTATTATACATGGAGATCATATCCCCCCTTATGTATTATACATGGAGATCATATCCCCCCTTATGTATTATACATGGAGATCATATCCCCCCCTTATGTATTATACATGGAGATCATATCCCCCCCTTATGTATTATACATGGAGATCATATCCCCCCTTATGTATTATACATGATGATCATATCCCCCCTTATGTATTATACATGATGATCATATCCCCCCTTATGTATTATACATGGAGATCATATCCCCCCTTATGTGTTATACATGGAGATCATATCCCCCTTATGTATTATACATGGAGATCATATCCCCCCCTTATGTATTATACATGATGATCATATCCCCCTTATGTATTATACATGATGATCATATCCCCCCTTATGTATTATACATGGAGATCATATCCCCCCCCTTATGTATTATACATGGAGATCATATCCCCCCCCTTATGTGTTATACATGGAGATCATATCCCCCCCTTATGTGTTATACATGGAGATCATATCCCCCCCTTATGTATTATACATGGTGATCATATCCCCCCTTATGCATTATACATGGAGATCATATCCCCCCTTATGTATTATATATGGAGATCATATCCCCCCTTATGTATTATATATGGAGATCATATCCCCCCTTATGCATTATACATGGAGATCATATCCCCCCTTATGTATTATACATGGAGATCATATCCCCCCTTACCTATTATACATGGAGATCATACCCCCCTTATGTATTATACATGGTGATCATATCCCCCCTTACCTATTATACATGGTGATCATATCCCCCCTTAATCTCCTCAAGAGAGAATAAATTCAGTTCCTCTAATCTTTCCTCATAGCTGATCTCCTCCATGCCTCTTATCAGTTTGGTTGACCTTCTCTGTACTATCTCCAGTTCCCCAATGTTCTTTTTGTGTATTGGAGCCCAAAACTGAAATTCATATTCCAGATGAGGTGTTACTAATGATTTGTACCGGGGGAATGATATCTCTCTCTCTGGAGTCTATACCTCTTTTAATACAAGAGAAGATTTTGCTCGCTTCAGATCCCACAGCTTGGCATTACATGTCATTATTGAGCTTGTGATCTACCAGAACTCCCAGATCCTTCTCCACCATTGACCCCCCCCAGATCCTTCTCCACCATTGACCCCCCCCCAGATCCTTTTCCACCATTGACCCCCCCAGATCCTTCTCCACCATTGACCCCCCCAGATCCTTCTCCACCATTGACCTCCCCAGATCCTTCTCCACCATTGGTTCCCCCAGTTGTACCCCCGTAGTATATATGATACAGGGGCGGACTGACAACTCATGGGGCCCCCGGGCAATAGGGGATCATGGGGCCCCTGTGTCCTCGCCCACACTCAAACCACACCCAAAAAAGCCTATGAAAGGTACCAGGGACATCTCATGGGGCCCCCTACTGACCCCGGGCCCTCGGGCAGTGCCCGAGTTCTCCAATGGTCAGTCCGCCCCTGATATGATACATGCATATTCTTAGCCCCCAAGTGCAGAACCTTACGTTTATCAACATTACACCTCATTTGCCACATAGTTGCCCAATTACACATAGCATTGAGGTCGGCTTGTAAGTTGAAGACATCCTGTAAGGACGTTATTCCACAGGTACTTATATAGCGCCGTCAATTTACCCAGCGCTTTACACATATATATTGTACATTCACATCAGTCCCTAACCCTCAAGGGGTATACAATCTAAGGTTCTGATGGTAGGGAAGGCTCCCCACTGCCAGAACGCAATAGCACAGCAAAAGGATTACCCAATCGAATGTGTGGATGGCAGAATCAGATCCTTTTTTTTTTTTTTTTCAACCTGCTGGTTGTACAAAAAAAAAAAGATGACTGTACAGGCTGCTTTAGGTTCATTTTGAGGGAGGTACTGCATTGGCCTGCCTCATTTTTTTGTACAAGACAAAATCAGGTAAGAAAAGTATCATCAGTTAAGTTTACTAAATCCCTGCAATCTCTGTAATTAGCCAAGAGAAGAACGTTTTTCTTTCTTTCTAAAAGTGGAGTTTATCTATTAAGATGAGCATATGGTGCCAGTACCAGGGAAAAAAACTTCAAAGCAGAGAACAGACGCTGCACAAATGTGCGCACATAAACCTTGTTAAAGAAGGATATAAATATATTAGCCAAGTTTATTAAAGCAGAACTCCAGGGAGATATAATATGCAGAAATTGATGCAGCTCTGTATTTATATATTTATTTCAGGTACTTATATAGCGCCATCAATTTACGCAGCACTTTACATATATATTGTACATTCACATCAGTCCCTAACCCTCAAGGGGCGTACAATCTAAGGTCCCTAACTCACATTCATACATACACATACTAGGGACAATTTAGACAGGAGCCATTTCACCTACCAGCATGTCTTTGGAGTGTGGGAGGAAACCAGATTACTCGGAGGAAACCCACACAGGCACAGGGAGAACATGCAAACTCCAGGCAAGTGGTGCCGTGTTTGGGATTCGAACCTACGACCCGAGTACTGCCAGGAGGAAGTGCTAACCATTTAGCCACTGTGCTGCCCATATATTCATACATCCTTAAAGAGGTTGTAAACCCTCTGTGGGCACTCGCTTCAAAGTGGTAGAGCTTTTAAACGCACACAGCTACTCGCTTTCTTTTTCAGGGCCTTTTTAGCCCACTTTTATTTAAATGACAGTTCAATAACATAAGAGGTTCCCACGCAGGGGTATCCACCATCACACAAAACAACGATTCAGCCTCCTGGCTTATACTCAGCTTGATGTCTGTCTCCTGCAGACTTCTTCAAGAATTATGGCTCTAGCACACCGCTGGCCTCTAGCAGCCCCTTGCTGCTTTTGGCTTCCACCTCTCCTAGGTGGAGGCCACCTGACTCCTGTCTTCCAGATGGAGCCCTCCTGACTCCTATCTGCTGGGGTGGAGCCCAGAACCCTGATCCTGACTCTCTGAAAAGGCCCGCACACACCTGTGCAATCAGTCTCCTGGCCATTTCCAAAACCTGGCGATTTGGGAGAGATTTCATCCCTCCCAAATCGCTTCGAAATCTCCAGGCTCCAGCTCCCAAAATGGACCTTACAAACAAAGGAGGAACGTGAAAAGCCACTTTCCTCCATATCAAACCTTTACCCTGGAGCCCCTCAACCTGCCTTGTTGAGAATCCAGGGTGACAGATCGCCACACTGTCACACCTCACATACTGTATACCCAGTGAAGTGATACGCAGACAAGAAACAAATCCTCCTACATAAGTTGTACCTGTTTATCTACGGCTGTCTTTCTCTTACATCTATTCAAAGTGCAGAATTTACACAGGATCTCTCAGCTCTGAAAAGCAGGGGGCGGGGAGCTGAAGTTATATTAGTGAGGGGAGCTCTGAGCGCTGATTGGAAGGACACACCCCACTTCACACAGGAACAGAGCTGAGGCTGTCAATCACAAGATGTGCCCAGTGCCAGGACAAGGTTATCCAGCGCCCAAGGCAAAGATGCCAAACTGCGCCCCCCTCCTTAGTTCATGATATTCAAACTTCGGGTATCCTACGCAGTGGTGTATTTAGGTTTTAGACGACACAAAAATCGGACGCCCTTTCCCTCCCCAGCCGAGAGAGCCCGACACCGACCAACACCAGCTCACCCCATGGATAGAGCCTGACAGTGACCAACAAAACCCCTGCCCCCCACACCTACACCCGAGAGAGCCTTCCATTAACACCCCAACTCCCCCCGGTGACAGAGAGACACTCACCTGGACATCCCCGGCAACAACAATCAGGCTCTGCATACACCATCAAGCAGCCCACAGCCTCTCCCAGATCCCACCAGGTTCCCATGTCACATATTTCCCTTCTTCCAGGTGGCAGTGCTTGCCCCCTAAAAAATGCCACCCTAGGCAAATGCCTTGTTTGCCTTGTGGTAAATATGCCCCTGATGCTACGCCCAGAAGTCTTTTGCTTGTCAAAATCACTGTCACTACTCTTGTCCCTTATAACACAAGGATGGCACCCCATCCCTACAGCAAACCATTGCGCCCAGGACAGCCGCAGCTTTCGCCCACCCCTTGTTCCGGCCTTGACTCTGCCCTCCCCTGTCACCATTTTTCTCTTGGTGTAAGGAAAACTTGTCAGATGTGATTCATGCTTATAGCATAGGAAAGAGGCAGCAGACAGAAATGACACTTTGTACTCTAGATTGAGACAAACACACATCCTTTAGAGGGATATGCTTTGTTCATATTTCATGTATGGGATTTGCAACCACTTTAAAAGGGTTTTTTTTTTTTTTTTGTAAGCAGTGGAAGCACCTGATTTTGACTTAGTATCTGGCTTTATGTACAGTAGAGCTCAGACCAAGAGTTGGAGAAGCAGTCCAAGGAGCCAGTCCGTTGTGCTGCAGTTCAAAGCGCAAGCTGATAGAAGTAGAGAGCAAGCATGACAGAGATGAGCTCATCAGTCTACCGCTTCTTTTGTCATTGTCCCATCACAGAGTGGGGGAGGGTCTAGAACTGTAAGGCCACTTTCATATGGCGGTTCTGTTCAGATCCACCTGTCAGTTTTTCAGACTTTATCGGTTGGTCCATTCATCTCAATAGACAGGCACATGTAAATAGACTTGGGTCCATTTACATCCACCTGCCTCTTGGTCCTGGCCCGCTAAAAATAAAACAGAAGGGGATATGTCCCCTTCCATTTAGGTGGATCGGAGGGTTGTCAGGGTCAAGAAGACAGCAGTGTGCATTGACTCCTATTTGCCCATAGAGCAGGGCGGGGTCTGTCCGTGTCCACTGTCCATAAACTGAACGGACATGGACGTGTCATCGGCTCGCTCTTCCCTGATCTGCAGGAGATCTGTGAGCAGAAATGTTTGTGAAAGGGGCCTAAGGCCCCTGCGAGACAGGGCTGAGCTGTGCGGCAGAGCTGTGTAAATCTCAGAAATGGATGAACAGAAATACCAAAGTTTTGACAAGTAAAACTGCTCCCTTTATATGTATTTAATCTGTCCATTGAGCTGTCTGCCAGGAGTTCGGCTTTAAGTGATGCTTATAGCGGGTTATGCTGTATAGGAATGAAATTAAAAAAAACATATCTGGTCACTTTTGAACAGGTCAACGTTTGGGGGCAGCAGTATGTCCATGTCCAGTCATGAGACGGAATCGTTATCAGAATATACAGAAGAACCAGTACTTGGACGTGACAGAGGACACAGCTTGACTGGTAAAGCCACCTTTAAGGCTGCTTTCACACTGATCCGTTTTGCTTTTACTTTTGCAATAAAAAATGTGGAATGAAAACATGTATTCCTATGGAACATTTCACATTGATCCATTGCTGCACCAAAAAATGCACCTCCCCGTTGACATCAGTGGAAAACGTGGCAAAAACGCAACAAACACGTACCCGCGATGCATCTATAATGCGGTTTTTTAATCATATGTTAAAACTGCAAATGCGGTAAAAACGCAACAAAAACATGGTAAAAACACATATACATTTTTGCTATGGATCAGTGTGAAAGTAGCCTAATAGTATGCACTTACAGCTTTTAGTGGTGGAGGCACCACAAACATTTAACCCATTCGTTGCTGGAGCGATTAATTCATTTTTTGCACACACATTAGAAGGACACATTTTTTAACCCATAGATTACGTAACCCCCTAAAACATTATATATTTTTTTCAGAAACAGTAGGCCTGTATAAACATGGTATTCTCAAAATTTTAGGTTGCAAGATATTTGCACAACTGCTTATCAGACCTATATTTTCAGTTAAAAAATACGCTAAAATTAAAGCAGTAATAGACCCAAAAATGTAATATATTACAGTTTAACAAACAATAGATGTGGTGGCTGCATTAGTTTTCCTTTCGGTATTTTTTCCCCTCTGTTTTCACCTAATGATCTTGTCAGTAACACACCTCCTGTATTATCGTGCCGACACTCTGGATGAAGGAGCACAGGGGGCACCTTTGAACAGCAGCATTATCAGTCTAGGGGAAAGGGAGTGTTAGCAGATTTAGCTTCACTTACAAATTATATCCAAACTCCAGCTAACACTTTCTAAGCAATTACAGCAACAGTTTTGTTCCTTTTGGAATAAGTTTTACATAAATAAAAGCTGATCATTGTATGCATGCCTATTAGTGGTAAATGGTTTCAGTTCAGCCCTCTAACTGCTACATGCTGCCACAGGAAAGCTTGTTCTGTTGAAAACCAGCATCCGATCAGCACTGGCAGCCAATGGCTGTGAGCACTGATCAGTGTGTTTTGGCGGGGGGTGGGGGTGGTAGGTACTCTGTTAGGACCAGGGGTGGACTGACCATTTGGAAACTCGGGCACTGCCCGAGGGCCCGGGGTCAGTAGGGGTCCCCATGAGATGCCCCTGGTACCTTTTTTCATAGGCTTTTTTGAGTTTGGGCAAAGATAGAGGGGCCCCATGATCCCTTATTGCCCGGGAGCCCCATGAGTTGTCAGTCCGCCCCTGGTTAGGACACAATAGTTCAGCGGAGGAGACATTGCTTAGTTAGTGCATCGACCTCAATTTTTGTTTTTATGTTCAGCCTCTTAGGTTAAATGAAAAAAAAGACTTATTGTGCGTACCCCAAATTAGACCTTAGCAGCCGCGGAGCTACGCTGCTTCTCAGCAACTGCTGTCAGGTTCTTCCTCCAGAGTTCAATACTGATCCTAATATAGATCTGTGAAGTCACCATTTTCTCTGGGTCCATCCAAATTTCATCCTGTGTTGAGCCCTGATGAAGGGGTAGCGGTGTTGCCCCTGAAATGCGTTGGATGTTTTTACATTACTTTTATTTTATCAACAATTTAAATTTTCTTGGACTCTTTTGTCCAATTTTAGTCTGGCGCTCCTTTCCATATATCTTCGTGAAATAAAAACCTGACCATGAGCCTAACCCTTCCCCACTCTATGAAAAAAGAATTGTTTTATGGTACCATATCTGCATTAGGGTCACTGAGAACTCTTGGTTCCCTGGAGACACAGGAGTGCAGGAGTTACTGGAGACGCTGGGGTCACTGGAAACACTAAAGCACAATAATTACTGGAGACACAGGAGTGCTGAATTCACTGGAGACAGAGGAGGCACTGAAGATGGTGGGGGTCTCAGGAGACACTCAGGTCTCAGGAGACACTAGGGCTCAGGGGTCACTGAAGATGTTGGGGTCACTGGAGACATAGGAGTCACTGGAGATCCAGGAGCACTGGGGTCACTGGAGACACAGAAGCCACTGAGGATGCTGGGATCACAAGAGACACATGAATCACTGGAGATCCAGGAGCACTGGGGTCACTAGAGACACAGAAGCACAGGAGTCACTGAGGATGCTGGGATCACAAGAGACACATGAATCACTGGAGATTCAGGAACACTGGGGTCACTAGAGACACAGAAGCACAGGAGTCACTGAGGATGCTGGGATCACAAGAGACACATGAATCACTGGAGATTCAGGAACACTGGGGTCACTAGAGACACAGAAGCACAGGAGTCACTGAGGATGCTGGGATCACAAGAGACACATGAATCACTGGAGATTCAGGAACACTGGGGTCACTGGAGACACAGAAGCACAGGAGTCACTGAGGATGCTGGGATCACAAGAGACACATGAATCATTAGAGATCCAGGAGCACTGGGGTCACTGGAGACACAGAAGCACAGGAGTCACTGAGGATGCAGGGATCATTAGAGACACATGAATCACTGGAGATCCAGGAGCACTGGGGTCACTGGAGACACAGAAACACAGGAGTCACTGAGGATGCTGGGGTCACAAGAAATCCTGGAATCACTGGAGTCACTAGAGGAGCAGGAGTCACTGGAGACCCAAGTGCACTGGGGTCCCTAGAGACACAGACGCACAGGAGTGACTGAGGACGCTGGGGTCACAGGAGACATTGGGATCATAAGAGACATAGGAGTCACTGGAGACCAAGGTGCTCAGGGTCACTGAAGATACTAGGGTCCCTGGAGCCTGGAGGCATGGGGTGCAGCTAGAGTTCACAGAGGAGGCACAGAATATGGAGGGACACAGGAACTTGGGGTGGTGGAAGGAAAGAAAATTGCATAATCTATGGGCTGCTGTTGACATGTACATAAATGGGATCCTATTGTATGTTGTAAAACATACAATTAATTCTGAGCTTTGTAGTTCACCGAAAGGTTCTGGGAAGGAGAAATATCTATGTTTTGAAGGACAATTGGGGCATAGCAGAAATAAAACCCACATTTTTATTTAATTCACAGAATCTTATACGAGGGAAGAAGAGATCAGAGAACAGCCAAAGGAGGAAGATTTGGATAAGACGGTCAATGTGTACCTGACGGAGACCGAGACAATATGGCTGCTAGACATGCCTGTGGCTGTGATCGCTGCCGATTCTGAGGAAGCTGAAATAGTCAAGTATGAGAATTTACAATACACTACATGTAAAAAATGACTACAGTCATATTTATATAACGCCGACAATTTACAGATACTGTACATTCAAATCAGTCCCTGCACTCTGAGGTCTCTACTTCGTATGTATACACATACTAGGGCCAATGTAGACAGGAGCTAACTTGCTAATGAATCTATGAACCAGCATATCTTTGGAGTGTGAGAGGAAACCGGAGGTTGTGGAGGAAACCCATGCAAGCACAAGGAGAGCATGCAAACTCCATTATATAGAGCTTCTTAACCTCCCTGGCGGTATTCCCGAGTGTAGCTCAGGGTAAAATTTCAGTACCACAAGCGGTAACCCCGAGCTACACTCGGGAATACTCTGCAGCGTTGCTCCACGATCCCTCGATCACTTACCTTGTCCTGCGCTCCCGCGATGTCCCTCCTGCAGTGTCCCCTGTAATGTCCTCCGGCCGATGCCGGCATCTGTCATCTGGTTTCTGTCCCCTGTGAGCGTCGGGACGTACGGGGGACGGAACGGCGGGAAGTTTGAAAATGACAAAAAGTGACATTCACTAAAATCACATAGTATAACATTACTGTATCAAACCATTTCACATACATTTTGTCCCGAGTGCTTTGTCCGGCGCCCTGCCTGCATTTTTATCGTTCTTTCTGCCTGGAAACTGAGAAACGTCCATGGCGTCCAAAAAGCATCCCTTTAGGTCAAAATCGGTTTTAGACCGGCTAGAGAACAGCGATAGTAAATCAGAACCACTTGCAGAATTGAGTGATAATGATTCGTGGGGGAAATTAGTCATCAGACACTGAAAACGATTCTGCGACTTTGCTCAGCGATGTGCGAACTTGGCGCTATATTTCAAATTTCAGTGTTTTTGGTTTGATTATATTATTGAATTAAATGTATTATTATATTATTATTTTTTATGATTGTTTACTAAATTGTAATTTATGATTTCGTGTTTCAAGTTTTATCCTACCCGGGATGTTTACTAGACTCTTGTTCAGACAGATTTCAGTGAGTTTTTCCTAAAAATTACAGGCCAACAATAAAAAATACATATTTCCATGCAAAAAAAGTACCGCTTTGAGCACAGAAATATGGACATAATCAGACCGCTAGGGAGGTTAAAGTGAATTAAAAACTCTCAATCAACATTAAAGCAGCACTAAACCCTCCTATCCATTTTAGCCAAGAAAGATGCCATCTTGGCTTCTGTGGGGGGGGGGGGGGGGGTTTGTTGTTGTTTTTTTTTGTGCATGAATGCACAAGCTAGCTACAACTAGTTAGATTTTTGCGGTTGTTTTTGTGCAATCATGGAGTTGAGGCACGGTCACTGACAATGTCGCATATCTTTGGACACATCAAAGGGGTTATTTACTAAAGCTGGAGAGTGCAAAATCTGGTGCAGCTCTGCATAGAAACCAATCAGCTTCCAGGTTTTATTGCCAGAGTTTAACTGATAAAGTTAGAAGCTGATTGGCTACCATACACAACTGAACCAGATTCTGATTGCTCCAGTTTTAGTAAGTCCCCTCCCCCCAGGTTATCTTCACTTTAATTTCAGGTTCCATCCTGCAACAAGTTGGTAGTTTTAAATGATACCTTTCATTGGCTTACTCAAGGTATTGAGGTATTGAAATGATATTAAACCTTTTATAGGATAAATCACTTACTGAGTATGCAGCTGCTTTCTCTTTTAAACCTAAAGGTTCCAGTTTAAGCTGGTGCCATAGCTGCTGCCCCAGGCTTCCTATTTTAGGGTGGCCCCTTTCTCTTGCAGCATCTTGTGGAGTCACCCTTGCATGCAGGGACTAGAATTGTGTCTCTCTACACTGTGTGCATCAATAGAAACACAAAGACCCATATCCTCAATATCACTGCAAAAGCATGGTACATGTTAAACGCTAAATATGGGTGTAACATGTAACATGCTCCCAAAGGTGAACTTATCCTTTAAAATATTTGGGGGGGGGGGGGCGCTCACTTTTAGCTTCCATCATCACCAAAGAGCCAGATATAATATTTAATATACAGTATATTACTGAACATTTTCAGAAACTTCTTAAATACTAGATAGAAGAGAGAGAAACTATGGAAATGCTACAGATGTTGTTGGAGACATGCTGTGGGGGACATTCAAAGACTGGGAATATGTTACATGAGACTGCCAAATATCACTACCATTACATCCCCTCCACTGCTTGGGTCCAAGGGCCACATGGCAAGCACCAGAGGGCCACAGGTTTGATACTAGATATCTAAGGGGTATCGAAAGCTTGCATCTTTAAAAACTTGAGCTAGCTAATAAAAGGCATTACTCAAAATACTCTGCAATGATCTATGGTTAGTACATTGAAAGACTGTACTACAGAACCATGAATGCAATTGTATTAAAACTGTATATTTTGAGATTCAGGTCTTTGAACTATCATGTAGGTGACATTTCTTTGTATATATTTTAGCGCACGGAACCAGACCTACACTGAGCTCTGCAAAAGCAGAGCGGGCAACGATCGCTATGTAGAGAGAACCATGCAAACGTTTAATGAGGCACCGAAGTGTAAAGAGGTTCAGTGTGACAGCATTGTCCACCAAGATGCAGGTACGGGTCTGCTTATATCAGACTTGTGAAAATAAACTAGATGATATGCATATAGATTGCATTATTCATATTCTGAAAGGGAATTTAAAGACTAGAAATATATAGAAATATCATGGCTTAAAGCAAATCTGTTGGTATAATAAATATGTAAATCATATCCTTCCTGCAAAGGAAAAGAAGACAAACCACAGCTTGAAGAATATTCAGAATCTGACATTTCTGGAAGTGTTGGATTTCTGGTCCTCTGATTAAAGTGGGAAAATAGTCAAAACCTAACCCTGACCCCTGGTTCACATCTATGCGGGGGAAAATCCGTGCAGCCACACAACCCGCACAGAGAATTGCGGACCCGCGGGTGGGTGCTATTAGTTCTAATGGCGCGCTGCCCGCACTAGGAAACGCAACCGTACTGGGAACCGAGGTTCCTGTGTGGGCTCCGTTTTCCAAAGTAGTGCAGGGACTTCTTTCCCTGCGTGTCACGGGCACAGGAGTCCATTCAAATGAATGGGCTCTCGTGCCCGTGCAAAACGTGGCCCTCGAAACCGCATAGGTGTGAACCGGGGGTCAACCTTCTCTCTGCCATATTCTAAGCTTAGTCTATTTAGCCCTCTAAGGAACAAATTGTTATACTTGCCTGTTCTGCAGCCACTCCGGTCCAGTCCCACACTGCGGGGGACGTTCTCTTCGTAAACGTTTACATGTTATACCCTGAATATGAGTGTAACACGTTGTGAAAGGTGGACTTATCCTTTAAGTCTTTGGTTCGATCCACCAGCCGCTACATCAGTACTGTGCCCTGTAATGACAATGGAGGCAAGTGGGAGGAACCACAGAGCGCAGTGAGGGCCTAGAAATCTGACAGCTGTGAAAGTGTCACATTCTGAAGAAATTTTGGAAAATTATTTCTCTTTATTACATTGGAGATTGAAGGTGGGCAGGAAGAAAAGTATTAACTTCTTTGAAGGGAAGACATTATGGGGGAGATTTGCTAAAACTGGAGCACTCAATGAAAGGTATCACCCCCGGTTGACATCTATGCGGGTGGTGCTGCTGCGGGTCCGCATGAAAATCCATGCAACCGCACCACCCGCACAGAGAATTGCAGACCCGCAGACGGGTGCCATTAGTTCTAATGGCATGCCAACCGCACTGGCAAATGCAGCCGTACTGGGAACCGAGGTTCCCTTGCGGGCTGCGTTTTCAAAAGTAGTGCCCGCACGGCCGCATAGGTGTGAACCTAGGGTCAACCTTCTCTCTGCCATATTCTAAGCCTAGTCTATTTAGCCCTCTAAGGAACAAATCTCTATACCTGCCTGTTCTGCAGCCACTCCGGTCCGGTCCCACGCTGCAGTGGACGTTCTCTTCGTAAAATGTTACATGTTATACCCCGAATATGGGTGTAACACGTTGTGAAAGGTGGACTTATCCTTTAAGTCTTTGGTTCGATCCACCAGCCGCTACATCAGTACTGTGCCCTGTAATGACAATGGGGGCTAGTGGGAGGAACCACAGAGCGCAGTGAGGGACTAGAAATCTGACATCTCTGGAAGTGCCACATTCTGAAGAAATTTTGGAAAATTATTTTTCTTTATTACATTGGAGATTGAAGGTGGGCAGCAAGAAAAGTACTAACTTCTTTGAAGGGAAGACATTATGGGGGAGGTTTGCTAGAACTGGAGCACTCAATGAAAAGTATCACTCCCGGTTCACAGGCATGCCAACCGCACTGGGAAACGCAACAGTACTGGGAACCGAGGTTCCCTTGCGGGCTGCGTTTTCCGAAGTAGTGCAGGGACTTCTATCCCTGCATGTCACAGGCACGGGAGTCCATTCAAATGAATGGGCTCTCGTGTCCAAGCAAAACGCGGCCCGCACGGCCACATAGGTGTGAACCTAGGGTCAATCAGCTTCTAATTTCAGCTTGTTCAATTAAACTTTGACAATAAAACCTGGAAGCTGATTGGTTTCTATGCACAGCTGCACCTGATTCTGTGTGAACCAGTTTTGGTGAATCTCTTCTGCCATGAAAAACCAAACTACTGTACTAGGATTAGAAAAAAAAAAAAAAGCTTTAAGTTCTTCAGAGCTTACATAAAGCTCCCTGTCCTCATGTGGCGCCGAGCACCAAGGCTGTTACATGGAATAAAAGAGAATGAATTACATGCACCCAAAAGTACCAAGTATGTTGCTTTGCATCCTCAGGTGAATGGAACAGTGAGGGAGCAAAGGAAAGGTAACTATGAGCAGCTGCAGAAGAGAACCTGTTTTCTTTCCCTGGACAAATACAGGTTCACATAAAATTCAGCCAAAGCTAAAAATAATGTACTACTGTGGTTTTTTTTGTCAAGCATGATGGCAGATATTGGATAAGTTACAGAAATCTTTTTTAAGCAAAACTTGGGGTCAACTCTTGCTAACCTCTTTTCGAAAATTCTAGTTGCTTAGCTGTTATCCTATGCCTGGCTTTGGATTTTTTTGATAAATATGCGGATCAAAAAAGTTAGAGAAAAGACAGAAATTTTGCTTTATTGTGCTTTTATTAATGTTAAAACATTTTAAACTAATGATACTTGTTTGCTATATTTGTTTGCTATATTTGTAGGTGTCATGGCATCAGTATGGGACCTGTATGATTCATTTCTTGCACCAGACCAATCACAGGTGGAGGCTGCAGTGGAGACAGTCAGCCGGTCAGAGAGTGTGGCCAGCAACAAATCCAGCATGAGCCAAAGAAATGTATCTGGGATGTCCATGGATATGACGAGTACGTTATAGCCAAAGCTTTTACTAGTCTCAGTGAAAGGATCTCAGCCGCTACTAGTACCACAAGGCTGTGCTTCCAATAAATGACTAATTTTGTTTGTTCGAGGAATAATAAATTGTTAGTTGTGCTCTTTGTGTGATGCCTTTATCCAGAATATAGGCAGGCTCAGGATTTAAATTCTGGCTTCACTTTAACCCCTTGGCACAGACTGTACGCATATATGCAGCCTCACTGAAGTGGGTCTTTATCCTGTGGGGTCGCATATATGCGTATCTGTGTTTGTGCTGGGAGTGTGCTGCACAGCGTGCTCCCACCAGACAGACTGGGCTCTCACTGGTTCCCCGGGTCTCAGACTTGGGACTCCCGCTTCCCGGTCACTTGATTGTTGTGGTAGCCTCTGATTGGCTATCACAGTGATCAGTCACTGTGCTTTCTGCCCATGTGTTTTCTTTCTCCTCTGGATGGAGAGAAAGATACATTGGGGTAGATTAAAAAAAAAAACTTGTGTTTTCAGAATCTGGCGCAGCTGTGCATGGTAGCCAATCAGCTTCTAACTTCAGCTTGTTCAGTTAACCTTTGACAATAGTGCCTGGAAGCTGATTGGTTTCTCTGCAAAGCTGCACCAGATTATGCACTCTCCAGTTTAAGTAAATAACCTCCATTGAATATTTCTATCTGCGCAGGGCAGAAAGGTGTAAACATGTAAAAATGTGTAAAAAAAAAAAAATTTAAAAGTAAATAAAAAAAAAAAAAATATTTAGATCAAGATATGATCCAGATTAGTCTTAGGCCCCCTTTCGTGTGATCAGTCCAATCAGGTCCACATGTTTATTTTTCATGCGAACCCGATCAGACCCTCCATTGTCCTCTATGGGGTGGCAGATGTAAACAGACTTGTGTCTGTTTACACCCACCTGCCTCCAGTCAGATCCAATCTGCTAAGATCTGGGCAGATCGGATTGGAGGGCACTTGATTGTGAATGGACAGCTGGTCCGTTTACATCCTACAGCCCATACAGCAGAGCAGGCTTTGAGCATGCGTGGACACGCACCTGTCATTCGCCCACTCTGCTCCGCTCAGAGGGAGATCGGCGTACAGATCCCTTGCTGAGCAAATGTATTCTGCCCTGTGTGAACGGGGCCATAGGATCAGTATATTTTGTGTACTTCCTTTTTTTTTGTTTGTTTTTAAAAAGCATTTTTTATACTAGTGTCAGTGTGTTTTAGGTAGGATGAAAAATGTGCCCACTATTGTTTCTGGGCCCTACTACGGGTACAAACAACAAATAACTTACACATATGTGGTATCGCTAGGGTTGCCAACTCATCCCTTTACAACCAAACACATTAATTACACAGATTCTGAGGCTAATGTATAGCAGATAAGGCACTAACACCCCAGTCACATCAGCTCTGATTTGGCACGTGATTTTCATGCTCTGCAACTTGCAAATCACATGCCAAGTCGCACCCTATTGTCTGCAATTGGAGCTGTCATATCGGTGTGGTTCCGACTTAGTCGGAGCCGCACCGATTTCAAAAGTAGTACATACACTACTTTTGGTGCGATTTGCATATACATCTGTATCAGATGACTTGCAAATCGCACCTGAAATCAGCGGTTCACCCAACTTTGAAATCGTGTGACTTACAGTGAAGTCGCAAGATTTCAAAGTCGGGCTTGATGTGACCGGAGGCTTAGTGAGTCTAATTAGTACCTTAATCCAGGGGTTCAAATTTCGAGTCTAGACCTACTAGCCGGTCACAAAACTTACTCTCCACCAGTTGCCCCACCCAACCTTGCCCAGGTCCGCCCCCAACCCCACCCCTGGCCCGCCTTAAACCCCACCCTGGCCCGCCCACAACCACGCCCCCTTAACGCTTATGAAATTAAATTTTTCTTTAGAATAAATAGTCCAAAATATAAAACTGTACACAGTAATGTATATCCCAGCTCCCCTGTACTCCATTATAGTGATATGACATGTGTATAGTAATCATTACTGTATACATGTCATCACTATAATGGAGTACAGGGGAGCTGGGATATACATTACTGTATACACGTCATATCACTATAATGGAGTACAGGGGAGCTGGGATATACATTACTGTATACACGTCATATCACTATATTGGAGTACAGGGGAGGGGGGATATACATTACCGTATACATGTCATCACTATAATGGAGTACAGGGGAGGGGGGATATACATTACCGTATACATGTCATCACTATAATGGAGTACAGGGGAGGGGGGATATACATTACCGTATACATGTCATCACTATAATGGAGTACAGGGAGCTGGGATATACATTACTGTATATACATGTCATATCACTATAATGGAGTACAGGGGAGGGGGGATATACATTACTGTATACATGTCATATCACTATAATGGAGTACAGGGGAGGGGGGATATACATTACTGTATACATGTCATATCACTATAATGGAGTACAGGGGAGGGGGGATATACATTACTGTATACATGTCCTATCACTATAATGGAGTACTGGGGAGGGGGGATATACATTACTGTATACATGTCATATCACTATAATGGAGTACAGGGGAGGGGGATATACATTACTGTATACATGTCCTATCACTATAATGGAGTACAGGGGAGGGGGATATACATTACTGTATACATGTCCTATCACTATAATGGAGTACAGGGGAGGGGGATATACATTACTGTATACATGTCCTATCACTATAATGGAGTACAGGGGAGGGGGATATACATTACTGTATACATGTCCTATCACTATAATGGAGTACAGGGGAGGGGGATATACATTACTGTATACATGTCATATCACTATAATGGAGTACAGGGGAGCTGGGATATACATTACCGAGTAATGTATATCCCAGCTCCCCTGTACTCCATTATAGTGATAGGACATGTTGTATACAGTACTTTCTGTCCCCCCGAGTCCCCCTGCGGCGGTGAAGAGGGTGTCTCCTCTCAGTGGAGGAGAGCGGACCTCTCCTGCACCTGTCCCCTCAGCGGCGGTGCTGCAGAAGCTGGAAACCGGAAGTTGTAAACCGGAACTCGGCTTCACAATGAGGCTTGGAGTGCAGGTGCAGTCGCTCCATGCTTTATCTGTGCTCACCACAGAGGAATTTCTCCTCGCATTTGGCGAGCAGGCGAGCTGCTTTTTCAAGCCTTGCCTTAATGAGCCACAGAACCTGTGTAATTAATATGTGTTCGGTTTTAAAGAGTTGAGGTGGCAACCTTAGATATTGCTGTGATCATCAGGAGCAAGTGAATTTATTTTTGTTTGTTCTTTGGTGGTAAGTTATGGTAATAGCAAGAAATTTAAATTTACTATTTTGGTCCAGTTTTCCTTTGATAATAAAAAAAAAAAATCAGAAGATATCTGTTCCCATTTACCAAACCCAATTGGTCTTGAAAAAACAAGGTATAATTCACCTGGATACACAAAGTAGTTGCAATGATATGTACTGTCTTACAATCAGACATGCCAAAGTTGCAAAATTGAGTTCAGGCGTTAACATTTGCTTTACTCTCTGTCACAAACAGGTTAAAGTATAATAATGAGGGCAGGTGCTCATAGTAGAGAACTGCAGTGCTAAGTAAGGACCAGCAGATGGCAACGATTCAAGGCTGATCATTACAATTGTATTTTTGTGAATATGAGATTTTGTTTTTCAGCTCTATTTATTTTCTGCCATGTAACTTTTTGGAGATGTAGAATTTTTTTTTTGCCTTTTCAGATATGAGTACCATCACAGATTTGGACAGGCTTTCCATTTCTTGGGCAAGTGAGGAGAATGAGCCTGATGCAGACGTAATCCTAAAATCAGAGAAGTTTCAGCAAGATTTGTTCTTCATGGAGAGAATGGTGGTGGAGAACATGTGCCAGCCAAAGCTTGCAGCATACCGGCAGTTACCGGTGATCATAGGTGTGTTTATTCTGTAAGAATTTAGTATTCTTGTCACCGAAGATGTTGCTCAAAGATACCGGTCACTGTAACCTGACTGGTGGCTGTGGGCCCCAGCTTGACTTCTCTTTCAGGCATCATTGGTTCAATCATCTAAGAATAGTCCGGCATAATAATGCAATTTGCCTCATTTCCCCCATTAAATCTCTCTGCATTTTGTAGCAGCTTTAAGCCATGAGCACATAAAAAGTAAGTCTACTCAATAAGTGGCCAGTCACACTGGGTGCGACTTGCCATGTGATTTTTCCATGCCATGCGAGTTGCAAATCACATGGCAAGTCGTACCCTATTATCTGCAATTAAAGCGGTCATATGAGTGCGATTCCGACATTGGTTGGAGCCACACCGATTTCTAAAATAGTACACGCACTACTTCAGGTGCGACTGGCATAGACATCAGATGTCTTGCAAGTCGCACCTAATAACATCTGACTTTGGAATTGTGCGACTTCACTGGAAGTCGCACGATTTCAAAGTGGGGTCAGTGTGACGGGGTGTAAGTGTCCGTTTCAGAACTGTCAGGTTAACTCTTATTTGTCCAGAAAACTGAAGTGTTTTTCACATAGGGTGAGAATAAAATTGAACATAAGGCCCCTTTCACTCGGGCTGTTTCCAGCTGTGTCCAGCTGTTTGTTGTTCAGGCGGACCAGATCGGATCCTCCATTCTCTTCTATGGAGCAGTAGGTGTAAACGGACAGGCAGTCCATTTACATCCAACCACCCATAAAGGAGAACGGGCTGTGTCCATGTATGCTCTGCATAAGCGGAGTTGACGCGGACCTGTCATCTGCCTGATCAATGGGGATCAATGGACAGATCCCCCGCTGAGCAAGCAGATTGCAGGTGGAGCCCACCCCATGTGAAAGGGGCCTGTTTAACCTCCTGGCTCATAATTTTACACTTTGTTTACAAAGTCACAGACTAAATGCATGAATCAGAAATATTACAACATAGAGAGACCATGTCATGTACTTGGTTGAGGTTGACTTGACAAGAGGGCTTCCCATACTTCCTCAGTCCGAAACCCCCTGGAAGTTTTAACAGGGTGTAGCAGGACAAAACGTGGCATGGGTACCTGCAGAAGATCCAGACACAGCCGTTGGTCAGATGACAATATGAGGTTTGCTGAGATGCTGTAAATGCTCAGACCTTATCTAGCACAGATTGAAAGCAGGTCAGGCACTGAAACCCGCAGGTGCAGGAAGCAGCAAAGTCAAGATGAGCAGAGGTCAGCAACAGCGAAGCAGCAGAGTTACTGGTTCAACAGGCAGTAGCAGAGTCAAAGTCCAGGCCAAGGTCAATACCAGACAGGCAGAAAAGGTACAGAAGCAACAGGCAGAAGACGAAGTCAGAACACGAGTTAACAAATTCAGTAGTGGTTGATCAGATTATCGCAAAGTCAGGAGGCAAGCAGAATCAAACACAGGACAGAAGAATGCAGGTCAGTTCACAGGTGACAGAAGCTCAGTAACTTCTCTTCAGTGTGCTCCACTCTTTCACTCAGTAACTTCTCTTCAGTGTGCTCCACTCTTTCACTCAGTAACTTCTCTTCAGAATGCTGTGCTTTAAATTGGGTGATTGGTGCCAAAGCTAGTGTCAGACATGCATGCTCATTCATACACACATTAGGGTGAGCATGCACATGAATGCACGCATTGGTGTCCATTGCCATAACCCTGCATAATGGGCCACAGGCTGTAATATGCACAGGTACAGATCTTTTGCATGGCCATGCACTCAGTCTTCCTGACAGAGCACCATCTTCAAACCTCCACCTGTTCCTAGAGTGGTGGTGGCCAGGGAACCCACCTAGTCTTTCTCAGACCAAACTCCACAAACTACAATAGTCGAAACTCAGTTCATCTGAATCTATCTCCCTCTGGGGCCTTTAACAAAAGAAGCACCACAATTTGGTAGATAAACCTCTTCTTGGATCATCCTCAGGGCCATCTGGGGCTGTGTGTACCAGTTTGTAAATAGCTTCATCTTTTACTTCTAGACCTCACTGTCATCTAGTGCCTCTGCAGTAAGTCTTGGGCCTTTTAAATGCCAATTTGACTGATTTGATAGCCATGCGAGACTGAAGGATGACGGAACCCAGAAGTGAAATACATGATGTAGGAATTCAGGACAACAGATTGGTTGAGAGGTATCAAGACAATAGATGTTTACACAACAGCTTCTCATTTCTCCCTACTACTTCAGTAGACCTATAGTCCAGTAAAATCCTCTAAATCCAACCCATCCAGCTCTTTTAAAGTTAGAGAAGGTAACAGAGGACATGAAAAACCCTGACAACAGAGACCATTGCTCTAGGATTCCACACAGGTCTACAGCCTGATCAGGCATTTTGCCTCAAGATCTCAGAACAGGGAGCTGATCCACCAACCAATGGCTTTGTCCAAACTTTTCCTGATCAGCAGAAGAGGACCCTTCCCTTCAGCATATTGTAGAAATGAGTTAGATGATGTGCCAGATTTTATTGCTGTCTGTGTCCCCATCGAGGAGATTTCCTCTTACCTCTTTGACACTGGTGACACTTTGGATAGGTAGAAGGGAGAAGTAGTTTTTAGTGTAGTGGGAAAGGTTTGGAACCTCTGCTTCTTCTGGTCACCAACAAGTTAAAAGTTAAAATGTCCCTAACAAGGAAATAGAAGATAATACAAACAAAGTAGAGATTCTAATGTGACCTCACTTTTCACAAATTGAAAAAAAAAAGGTGGTAGACTGTGGGGTGGGTAGTAGTCAACAGCCAGAGTTTACTACAATCCCACTGTATACAGTCCATGGAAAGACAACGTTGCCACATGATTCCAGATGTTCTTGGCGCCAGCGATGTTGCTCCACATGGACAGAGGATAGAGAACTAAAATGGAAAAAGAATAGCAATACATATACAGTAGGAAAAGGTGAGACCTCTTTTTTTTTGGTGATTAATATTTACATATACTTCAAGGTACCATATCTAGGACTAGACAGTCAAACTTCTCACCTGTCTTATTGTAGCAAATAATCTAAACCAACGGTTCTCAACCTGTGGGTCGCGACCCCTTTGGGGGTCGAACGACCCTTTCACAGGGGTCGCCTAAGACCCATGCTACACTATACTTCAAGACAAAATTTAATTTATTTGTAATTAGAAATAAATATTTCACAATATATAATTAGATATTGTTTTGTGATTGATTAAACATTATGCTTTAATTATGTTCAATTTGTAACAATGAAAATACATCCTGCATATCAGATATTTACATTACGATTCATAATAGTAGCAAAATTACAGTTATGAAGTAGCAATGAAAATAATTTTATGGTTGGGGGTCACCACAACATGAGGAACTGTATTAAAGGGTCACGGCATTAGGAAGGCTTAGAACCACTGATCTAAACGGTGTATGAACTACCACCTCTAAGCCGACGACACACAAAATTTATCTCTCAACCCCCTTACCTCACCCCCTCGGTCTCCGCCCGAATCACACACCTGCTGAGCGACATATCAGACTGGATATCGCTCCACTTCCTTAAACTGAACCTCTCCAAAACCGAGTTTCTTGACTTCCCCCCAGACCGGACACCACCCCCCATTGACTTCTCTATCACATCGAACAACGCTACCATCAAACCCACCCCGCAGGCCAGAGTACTTGGTGTCATTCTTGACTTCAACCTATCCTTCCAGCCCCAAGTCCAATCTTTAACAAACTCGTGCAGACTCCACCTCCGCAACATCGCCAAAATCCGCACGTTCCTAACCCCAGAAACCACTAAACAGCTCATCCACTCCCTCATCATATCACGACTCGACTACTGCAACTCCTTCCTCACTGGCCTGCCTCGCCGCTGGCTATCCCCGCTTCAGTCCATCCTGAATACGGCTGCCAGACTCATTCACCTTTCCAACCGCTCCATCTCCGCCACCCCCCTCTGCCAATCCCTCCACTGGCTTCCGATTGCGCAACGGATCAAATTCAAAATCCTAACACTGACGTACAAAGCCGTCCACCATACTGCCCCGAACTACATCACCGACCTAATATCCAAGTACCACCCAACACGCACACTCCGCTCCTCACAAGACCTCCTTCTCTCTAGTTCCCTGGTCTCCTCCTCCCATGCCCGCCTCCAGGACTTCTCCAGGGTGTCACCCATCCTCTGGAACTCCCTGCCCCAACCCATCAGATTATCACCTACTCTCCTCTCCTTTAGGCGCACCCTGAAAACCCATCTCTTCAGGGAAGCCTACCCCACCCCTGCTAACTTGCCGACCTCCTCCACTCTTCCTACCACTCCATCCCCCACAGCTATCTCCTCCTGTGCCACTATCCCCTCCCTCCTAGATTGTAAGCTCGAAAGAGCAGGGCCCTCAATCACCTCATGTTTTGCATTGTATTGTTATTGTTCTGTCACATGTTCTGTCCCCCTTTGTAATGTACAGCGCTGAGCGAACCATTGGCGCTTTATAAATACTGTATAATAATAATAATAATAATAATATGAAGTGTGCCCTATATTTTACAGATCCGGACTCTTCTAGTGACACAGAGGTCATAACGAAGGTGACATCTCCCAGTTTAGATCGACTGTGGTCCTTCGTGTGTGACATAACAAAGGGACACAATGTCAGCAGTACATCGTGGAATAAAAAAAACCTGGTTAGTTGAAACAACACTATGCTGATATACTAGATGTGTAATACATTCTGACACTTCTATGTCTCTGTTCCTGCATTTATCCGTTTTTTGATCTCTCAGGATCTCCTGGCTGTTGGCTATGGGCACTTTGGCTTCAAAGAACAAAAAGCTGGATTGGCGTGTTGCTGGTCACTGAAGAACACAGCAGTAAGAAATAAATCATTAGATCTGATTGTTTATTCCATTCCTTTATACCGCCTGTGTATGGGGAGCCTTGTAGCTGTAGACACATCGGCAGCAGCAGTCCCTCATATATACACTGCACAAAGAGCATATGGAAACTAAAGTCAATGGGTGCAGTGAAAGGGAATGTATATTTTATTTGATTTTTTGTTATTTTTATTAATAGTATGTTTTATAGAAATATTTTGAAATCTAATTTCCAGCCAGCAGGTGGAATGCTGAGGTTATTTTACATATTTACTGTTCTGTCCTTATCCACTTTGGTAAAATAAGACGGATTGTTCACAGACCACAATAGCTCAAGCTAAACTTTACACACACACACACACTTGTCAAAAATACTCTCTTGCCTCCTGACATTACATTTTAAAGTGATTGTATACCTCAACCTGAATTGAAAAATGAACAATGCATGTCCTTGTTTAGTGTGTACTTGCCTCAATCTAAAACACTTAGTGTGATTTCTGTCTCCTTTTGCATTCCTCTGCTATCTGCATGAGTCACGTCTGACAGGTTATACTGACTCCAAGGGGAATACGGAGGGGAGCTCTAGCACACAGCCTGTGATTGCCAGCCTTAGCTGTGCATGATTCCATATGAGACTGTGTATAGAGTTGTGTATCTACTCCGCTCTCCTCTCTATGCTATGTAGTGGCTGACTTCAGAGTCTTACCACCTACCTTCTGCCCATCAAACATTCTGAGTAAAATGTGTGCTTTAGAAGGATGTACAGAGGAGAGGGCTGCAGATAAACAGGTACAACGTATGTAGGAGGATTTGTTTCAATCTTTGTATCACCTGAAGCCAGTCACTTCACTTGGTATATTTAAGGGAGAGCAGATGAGTCAATAGATGGCCTTCATCCTTTTCAAAAGGCAACTTAAAAAGAGAAGAAAACAAAAGCCAAGGTGCACCAGATAGCACAGAACATAATTTAATTAAACAAATATGAAAGAGCAATATTGAACTTACAAAAGCCTCTTTGTTTTTGTAAGCAAACATAGCACATCCCAGTGTCATGGATGGGGGCTCCTAGTGTCATGGATGGGGGCTCCTAGATGTCAAATAGGAATTCCATCCTCTGTTAGCCAGCCAGAGGGAGTACTGTAAACTGGAACTCCGCTTCATACAGTAAATGATTTGTGAGGATGACCCACTATTGAGAGTATCAATAAGGTCTCTTGCCGTTGTACACATGTTTTAGGGGCTATACCTCTTCTGACTTGCCAGGCCTGAACACTGTCACATGGGAGGGGGGCAATGACATCAATATTCTCCACTAGAGCAGACTTCTGTAGCAAGAAAGCACAGAAGGGTGTGCATACTTTTTGGGGGATAATGTCATTAACTGTGTCTCTTCAGGTGCAGTGTTTTTGTCACGTGTACTTATTAGTCATTGATTTTTTTTTTTTATTAAGTGGCCAGAGAGGATATTCCATTGTGAAAGTGGGGTCACAGCTTTGGACTTTTCAGCAGCCTCTCCGAATCTTTTGGCTGTTGGGATGTATGATGGCACAGTAGCAATTTACAATGTACAGAACAAAGATGACGTCCCAGTCCTAGACAGCAGGTATGGTAGGATGTTTGTATACTAAAGGGGACTCAAGTGATCTCATAACTGATTTAATATTTTGAAAATTATGTTGTTATGTGTAATAATATATGTATCAGGACTATCCATATTTGTTCATTACTTATACAGGCCTGGTGTAATGCCTATGAAATGTGTTGGCCTTGGGCCCTTTGTTCCTAGGGTAATTTTTACAATAAAACATTGTTGCCCAGATGCCAGGAGCATGAGACATTGATGTAATTTTTCTAGGCCCAAGGAACAGAGTCACAAGATATTAAACTGCTTAAGGTAGATAAGAACATGTTTGCACAATTAAAGATGTCTACTTGTTTCAGAAAATAGAAATCTTTAAGTTTAGGGTAGATAAGAAGCTGATCTGAAACAAAAGTGTGATATTCTTGGATAAACGTTGTTTGTTCAGCGTAGTGGCTGGTTGTGACTCTGTTATCCTCACAGAACCTTTCTGCTAGCTCCTCCTTGAGTGGGTGTGGCGCCCACCCATTTTGGGAAAGTTGCTAGAAATAGGGTTTAAAACACATAGCTTGAGCGTGATCAAGTTGAGCAGCCTTCCTATGCGGAAGAGGATGCTCCGACGCTGGGACTCTTGCCAAGGCTATATGGGCTCATCGGTTGGTTGCGTTACGGCTTCTCAGCGACCCCCATGTGCATTATGGTTCTGATGGGGTCTGTTCCTTCCCGTCTTCCCATAGCTTTGGTAATGTATTAATTCTATGCTGTGACGCTGGCAAAAGGTGTGTCTATTTCATGCTGTAATGCTCACATTATTATTGGTGTGTGTTATTATGCAGATTGTGATGACTACAAGATAAATCCTCCCGTGTGTCGTGTGATAGTAAAAGTGGAGGTTTTGACAGTGCAAGAATATTGCAGTTGGATTCTGTTATTTCTTGGAGTGCCGAGTGAATGCTATGATGTGCCAGGGCAGGTGTTCATCCGGTAGTGGGTCTTTCACATGCTTAGAATAATTAATGGTGGTTAAACGTACCTGTGTAATTGTGTGTGTGACTACCTGTGTATTGTGTGTATATGACTTGTTTTTAGTCATTGTGTCCCGCATTGCATTGCACCTGGCCAAAAGATTTGAGAATGACACAAATATTAGTTTAGCTGCAAGGAAACACATGCACTCATCATTGCTTTGCACAAAAAGGGATCCACAGGCAAGGATATTGCTGCTACTAAGATTGCACCTAAATCAACCATTTTTCGGATTATCAAGAACTTCAAGGAGAGAGACTCAGTTGTTGTGAAGAAGGCTTCAGGGTGCCCAAAAAAGTCCAGCAAGTGCCAGGACTGTCGCCTAAAGTTGATTCAGCTGCAGGATCAGGACACCACCAGTACAGAGCTTGCTAAGGAATGACAGCTGGCAAGTGTGGGTGCATCTTCACGCACAGTGAGGCGAAGACTTTTGGAGGATGGCCTGGTCTTAAGAAGAGCAGCAAAGAAGCCACTTCTCTTCAGGAAAAACATCAGGGACAGACTGATAAGTCTGCCAAAGGTACAGGGATTGGACTGCTGAGGACTGGGGTAAAGTCATTTTATCTGATAAATCACCTTTTCAATTGCTTGGGGCATCTGGAAAAAACCTTGTGAGAAGAAAAGGTGAGCACTACCATCAGTCCTGTGTCACAACAAAGTATCCTGAGACCATTCATGTGTGGGATTGCTTCTCAGCCTAGGGAGTGGGCTCATTCACAATTTTGCCTAAGAACACAGCCATGAATAAAGAATGGTACAAAAACATCCTCCGAGAGCAACTTCTCCCAAACATCCAAGAACAGTTTGGTGACAAACAATGCATTTTCCATAAGGAAAAAGTGATAAGTAAGTGGCTTAGAGATCAAAACATTGACATTTTGGTTCCATGGCCAGGAAACTCCCCAGACCTTAATCCCATTGAGAAGTTGTGGTCAATCCACAAGAGGCGGGTGAACAAAAAAAAAACCCCACAAATTCTGACAATCTCTAAGTACTGCAAGAATGGGCTGCCATCAGTCAGGATGTGGACCAGAAGTTGATTGACAGTTTGCCAGGGTGAATTGCAAAGGTCTTGAAAGAGAAGGGTCAACACTGCAAACATTGACTTTTAGCATAAAACGTAATGTATTTGTCAATAAACGCCTTTGACACCTATGAAATGCTTGTAATTATACTTCAGTAAACCATAGGAACATCTGACAAAAAGATATAAAAGCACTGAAGCAGCAGACTTTGTGAAAATTAATATTTGTGGTATTCTCAAAACATTTGGCCAGGGCTGTGCAGGTTTTATTTACTAGTTGTTTCTTGTTGATCACTCATCTGCCAATTTATCAGAGTCAAACTGATTGCCACCAATGATGTTTCTGCAGTCTCTAGTGGCATGAAATATTCACAGGGACACATATGATCTAGTCCAGCCTTTCTCAACCTTTTTACTCCAGTGGGACCCTTGGAATAATTTTCAGTTCTCAGAGAACTCATGGTAAGATTTGTCTATCGAGGGTCATTGGTTATATGTCCCTTACATTGGTGGTGGTAAGTGGGAAGAATGCCCCCTGACAAGGGTGGCCAAAATGACACCCTTGCAGTCATGCCACTGGCTCTGCCAAGTGACATTGGATCTGGAACTATGCAGGCACCATCAGATGGAGGTCAGTTAGCCATAGCGCAAGGAACCCTTAGCCTCCCCTGGAGGAACTCTAGAGTTTCACAGAACCCTGGTTGAGAATGGCTGATCTAGGTTTTATTTAGGTCATTTGAGGGGCTGTTTTTCTTAATGGGAAAAAGTACTTTTTACTCAAAATGGCAATGTAGTATTGTATGGCTGACAGGTGCCCTATTGACTTATGAATTTGAAAGCTGAACTCTAGGTAGATATAAGAGATATACAGTACATTAATGCAGCTCTGTATTCAATAATACATTGTTAAATATATTTTTAAGGCGGGCAGTGTATTAGCTAAATTATGCTTGGTATCGGCCTTTTGCAGTCCCCTTTACAGCTGAGTGGTGACTAAAGTTGACTTGTCATCACACTTTTGTGATACCTTGTACAGCAGTTGTCAGACTGGGAGAGGGGAGGGCAGCACTAAGAGCCATTCAGGGCTCTGCTCCATACACAAGTGCTGACAAAGAACGTGCCAACACTAAGAAAGACCAGAGTGAACAGAAACATAACCTCAGTTTGCTGTTTTGCTGTCCAGTCACTAGCTGGGGTGGTGTGGTGACCAAGTTGTATTGCAAAGCTGCAGTAAGGTCCTTGCCTTCTGGCAATGCTGTGTAAATCTCAGGACTGGCTGGAAAGAAATACAAGTCTTTTGGCAGATAAAGCAATCCCCATTTAGCAGTTTAGAGGTCAGCTTTGGAAGTTTAAATGTCATTTGACAACAATGGTTAGACATGATGTGGGTATGACTGCCATATCCTGTAGAAAAATTTAATTTAAGTAATTGTAGACTTTTTTTTTTGTAGTATTTTTTTTTTAGCACAACAAATCTCATACTTACCTCCTCTGTGTAATGGTTTTGCACAGAGCATACCTGATCCTCCTCTTCTGGGGTCCCCCGCCAGTGCTCGTAGCTTCTCCCTCTTCCAAGTGGTCCCATAGCAAGCTGCTTGCTATGGGGGCACTCCTGCAGGCTCAATTCTGAGCCAGGCTCTGTGTGTCCATTGACACACAGCATGGCTTTGGCCCATCCCCCTCTCCCTGCTCACAGGCTGTGATAGACCGCAGCAGGAGCCAATGGTTCCACTGCTGCCTCCATGTCCAGTATGTTGTGAGAGAGAGATGCTTCTCTTGGGCACAGCGCTGGATTGAGATCAGGCTCAGGCAAGTATTTATGGGGGGCTGAGGGGAGAGCTGGACACAGAAGGGTTTTTACCTTAACGCAGAGAATGCATTAAGGTAGAAAAAACCTTCTGCTTTTGCAACCACTTTAACCATCATATTATTAAAATGCATATCGATCGCATGAGCTGTTATGGAGATGGTGTTCCCGAGGTCTAGCAGTGTTACAAATGATTGCTATCTCTTTCTTTGGAATGTGATGGTTTTTGAGACTTTTGCACTGTTTCTTTATTTGAAACCCTTTCCCGGTTGTTTCCATCAGTGACAACCCCAATAAACATACGTGTCCGGTGTGGCAGCTAAAGTGGATCGAACAGGATCACAACCGCCTGGGGGAGGATAATGGAGAGATCCTGGTGTCTATATGTGCAGATGGCAGGATAACAAGATGGCATATCCGGAAGGGGCTGGACTGTAGTGGTAAGGAAAGTTACTAAAGCCAAATGATAAATATCAATATAATTTGCATCACTTGCTCAGGTCTACAAATATGTACTGTATTGGACTTTTTCCAACGTCCTTTTCCATTTAAAAAAAAATGTATTCCCAAAATCTTGCCGTTGCACTTCTTGTATGATGGTGGTTACCTTTGCCCTCCATGGTCTCCCTGTAGGGCTACTGTAGTCACCCTCTACGCATTCTCACATGGGATTACAATATATTGTTCTGACTCCGCAAGCACCAGCAGGTTAAGCATTCTAAATTTATTTCAGCAGAGTGACTGAGAGCCTCGTCCATACAATGGCTTTTGATTATGTTCATTCTGTAATATGGTCATTTGTAAGAGGTACCAGAAATAATGGGAATGCATGTGCATTGAAAAATGCCAGCTCAATGCATCATGGGATGTGTAGTCAGGGTTGGCAGTGCATGTGAGCATGATGATACTGTACATGTAGTGTTCAAACCCCAGAATGAATATTCAGCAATGGCACTTGATGGTTTTGTGTGCTGGGCAGACAATGATAACTGGTGGATAAAATAGAGTTTTTGAGGCTCATCATGCAAAAATATCTACGTGTAAGGCTGGCCATAGACGGGCCGTTTATCGGCCGAATTGTCGGCCGATAAAGGAAAAATCGGTTGTTGCCGCCATGGATGCTGCCACCAGTGCTCACGAAAAACGGCCGTTTTTCGTGGATTTTCCAGCATGACCAATAAAAAGAAACGAGAAGATCCGCGAAAAACAGCCGACGGCATTGCCCCGCTAATGGCGTGAATATCGGCCGATTTTTCGTGCGGACGAAAATTCAGCCAATAAATGACCCATGTATGGCCTGCATAAGCATTACTATTAAAAGATATACTGCAAGGCTTTACTTCTACTTTAAATGCGCTCTCCCATCTCGCAAGGCTTTCTGCTAATATTTCAGATTTAACAAGGTTGGTACACATTTTATTGAGGGGCGGGAGGCGAGGGGCCCCCCATACAAGTTTAGTTCAGGAGATGTTGCTCTCAGGCCTACCCCACCAGCAGGGTATATTCGCCAATCCACACCTCACTACCTCCTTGCTGCAGGAATCTTCCCTGGCTATGCTCTGGTGTCAGATCTCTCCTGGTTAAACGATGTCATTGCCTCCTACCAATGTGAGAGTGTTTGAGCCTGGCAATTTAATGATCAGGCCTGAGCACTGTCACATGGGGAGGTCTCCCGTACCAAGAAACAATAGAGCAAGGGATCTGACTGAGTGGGTATGCAACAAGGGAGTTCAAATGGGTGAACATAGCTATCCCTGAATGAGCCCAGTGACAGTGGTTGTAAATCCTTACATATACCCAGTGAAGTGATTGGTCCCAGGTGATACACAGAGATGAAACAAATCCTCCTACATAAGTCGCACCTAGTTTATTTTCAGGCTTCTCTTCTCTACAGCCAAACAAAGTCAATCATCAGTACAACTTATCTGAGCTTTCAGAAAGCAGGGGGCAGGAAGCTAAAGTTACACTCTACAGAGCTCTGAGAGTTGAAGGGACACATCCCCTTCATGTGGCACACAGGAACAGAGATGAGGCTGTCAATCACAGGCTGTGTGCTGGAGATCCTTCCCGTCACCTGTTGGTGTCAGGAAAACGTTTCAGAAGTGACTCATGCAGACAGCAGAGGAACTAGGCATCAGACAGAAATGACAATTAGTGCTCTGGATTAAGACAATTAAAGAGGGATATGCTTTGTTCATTTTTCATGTGAGAGGTATAAAACCACTTTACTTTCCAAGACTGGCAAACCACTGACATTTAGTATTGTGGCAGATTGACAACAAAGCTACATTTGAATAAACCTTTTAAAGCTGTCCATAAATGGATAAAAATTCTTCCCTTTTGGCACAAACTGGTTGAATTTTGATCCATCTATGGCCATTCCCATTTGACAGAATCTGATCTAACAACCAATTTTTGTTGAATGAGAATGTTGGAAAATTTCCATTTGGTCAGTGGCTGCAGGAGTCCCTGCTGTCAGAATACAATGGCACAGTGGGGAGGATTCCTTGCTTGTGTGGATGGGAGAAACAGTTATGCGGGCCATAGATGGGATGAAAAAACGGGCGAAAAAAAAATATCAGCCGATTTTCAGATTTTCAGTGCAGTTATCGGTCGGCTGTTTTTAGTGATTTTTGCCCTTTTGGATTATCGGTCCTGCTGGAAAATAATCAGCCAAATTTGTCGTTCTGCCGATTTTCGCGGCAATGATGGACAAATCTGCCGACCTTTTTCCGATTTTAAAAAATGCGCATGAGCAGTGACATGAAAGAAGAAGGAAAAGAAGAAAAGGAAAAAAAGAGAATATGAATAAAAAGAAGAAATAGAATATAAAGAAGGAGAAATAGAATATGAATAAGAAGAAAAGAAGAAATAGAATGTGAGTAAGAAGAAGAATAAAAAGAATTTCTGTCCAATATTATATTTGACATTTAAAAGTATAGCAACATTGTATCTATTTGTATCCGAATAGAAACATCTGTATCCAAAATGGATACAAATAGATACAATGTTGCAGCTTTTCTTATTATTATTCATATTCATATTCTATTTCTTCTTCTTCTTCTTCATATTCTATTTCTTCTTTTTATTCATATTCTATTTCTTCTTCTTCTGCATATTTTAATTGCCGACCGTAGACGGGACAAAAATAAACCGACTTTTTTTTTACCAATGGTGGTAACGTCGGCTGATTGAACGACCGATTTTTCGTTTTTCTAAAAAAAAAAAAGAAAAAAAAAAAAAACGTCCGGTTTTCTCCCCGTCTGTGGCCTGCATTAGGTTTTTTTTCACTCAGCCTTGTGGCTGATCAAAAAAGATCTAGTCATCTATGGCCAATCTATTTCTGTTCTGTATCATGTTACATAAGACATCAGAAATGAGCAATTCTTGATATGTACTTTATGCCATTTATTTAAACAAATTCATTATATTTTTGTTTTCCATTTCTGGCAGATCTGATGAGATTAAAGCGCACAGGAAGCGACCGATCGAAAAAATCGGCCGGAGAGAAAGAGATGAAAGGGGAAGCATTCATCTCCCGGCAGGCTCCTGGGATGTGTTTTGACTTCCTTCCTGCGGTATGAGCTAATGAAACGCATTGTTATGTCACAACGTCACGCTGGGCTGTGTGTGAAGAATCAGTGCTGCTTCCCATGGCAACCTATTAGATACTTAATTTTGTAATATGATTGAATGCCAGAGAAAAAGATCTCTGCTTTCCTCTGTGCCACAGCATTACGAGATTCACCCTGACAGTTGATGCAGGGTCACCCAAGGCTAAGTGACACCTTGGTTTTCACCAGAGCGCCCTGCAAGTCCACCAGCCTACTTTGCTGCAAGATGTCGCCGAGTCATGGCCTTCAGGATCATCCCACCAGGGGTTTGCCGGAACAGGAAGGATACAATGAGGAAACAGAATGGCACAGAAAAGGCCAGTTTCAGGTGCAGGTTGAGGCAGGCGGCAGACTAGGATAATCAGTTTCAAGACCGGGGTTGAGGCAGGTGGCAACCAAGGATGGTCAGAAACTAGCAGAGTTGGCAACAGGGTCAGGAAACACAGTCAAAGTCAGGAAATTTGGTGTCAGCAACAGAAAAGGCAGAAGTAAGGCAAGCAGTCCAGCAAGGTAATTGTCGAGTCACTACACCGACCGCCATAAGGAGTTTAAATGCCCTTCTTGACTCATGTGTATGAACCAGCATAAGGTAGACACACTAACACATGCACATCCTTGACTATCCTTGCACATGGTTACACATGCTCAAACGCATGCCACAAGGTGTGACCCGGTGTGCGTGTGCGATGCAAAACGCATGCAAGGCGCCTGGAGCTACATTACCAAACATGGCCCTTGTGGTACTGTAATACACATACAGTCAAAGTCTCACCAAAAACAAGGGGAGACACAGCAGCCCATCCTCAATATCATTTTCCAAGTTTGGCCAAAGGACAGCATGCTGTGTGCACTGTCTGAGCTCTGTGCTTTGCCATTGAAAAGGGCAGGATTGGCTATCGATTTAGAAAACATTTTTCACTATAGTTTGTAAACCACTTTAAGCGACTGCATCATTTCTGCGTCCTTACAGAGGCCCAGTTGTTCCATGTTCTTATCCTTCAGGTCCCATATCATACTTTTACATATATTTAATTTTTTTAATTTATTGTGCAGAACTAAAAAAAAAAAAAAAGATTTTTGCTTTTTATAGGCAGGTAATAAGGAAATGTATAATAATATTTTCTATTTTTTGATCAACAGGTAAAGCTGTAGGCTGTTGTCTATTGCTCATATGTTGTTGCCTCCCTGCCTCTCCATCTCATTCAATTAAGGAACGCATTGCATTTATTTAGAAAAATAGGTGTTCTTTGGATGGCACCAGTGCTGAGCAAGTGACTCCCCGTGGTTATTACATAGCAAGGTGCTGCTCGGCAAGGGACCTGGAAGACCGTGAGGATCCCTTTAGTAGTGGCAGCTACTACAGTGATTCTCCGCTTCCACAGGGATTGGCCAGGCTGTAACTACAAAGAGTACCTCCCTGAAATTCAGCTTTAATCATGCTTAAATTAGAAAGGCCACTGAGTTAAACTTCAAGGGAATCTTTACTAAGAAATTTGGCTACTTCCACTGCTGACATCTGAAGATACTAATTACTTGGCTGCTATGCTGATCCCCTGGCTTCAGTACTTTTTGGAACACTTTTACACATAAGGAAACTCATTAAATGTCAGAAGTCCTTATTTGCATTCTTTTTCTGGGTTAGGCAGGCCGTATATTAATCTTTTTTTTTTTTTTTTTTGTTCAACCAGATGTCGAATGGGGAAAAATTTTTTTATCCAATTCCCCCATCTACATGCTCGATGCGTATGGGGGTGGGATTCTCCCTGCTGAGTTATTGTATTCTAACACTGGGGAGCCTTCGCTGCCATCAAACTACAAAATTCAGGTTTACCAGCTATAGTTGGTGGCACTGATTGTTCAGGAGAAACCCAACAGGCTGGTTGTACACAAGTCAATTGAAAGATTCGTCAGTATAACCAGCCTGCCAATACATGTATTGAATCAGCTGAATTTCGAATCAATCAGAATCAAATCAGAACATGCTCACCTGGTCACGCATACCTCCCAACCAGGGGCGAACTGACAACTCATGGGGCCCCCGGGCAATAAGGGATCATGGGGCCCCTGTGTCCTTGCCCAAACTCAAAAAAGCCTATGAAAAAGGTACCAGGGGCATCTCATGGGGCCCCCTACTGACCCCGGGCCGCCGGGCAGTGCCCGAGTTTCCACATGGTCAGTCCGCCCCTGCTCCCAACTTTCTGAGATGGGAACAAGGGACACCTATTAGCAAATATATGGAGGCATAGGACACACCCCCTGCCTTGCCCCCTTAAAGGAGAATTCTACAAAAAAAAAAAAAAAAAAAAGATTAGTTAAACCCATAAGTGCTTTATTTTACAACTACTATTCCTTTATATTGGCTTTTGAAGTTTACAAATGCAATTTAGAAACTAGATGAAGGGTTTAGCACCGTTAAACACTTTTTGAAAGTCCATTTTTATAAACAGCTATATAGATCAGACCAAAATGAGGGACAAATGAGGAGGAAAGAGTGACAGAGGGACATTGTTCCAAATCAGGGACAGTCCCTCGGAATCGAGGACAGTTGGGAGGTATGGTCATATCACAGCACAGCCCTGCAGTATTAGTTCTTGCAAACTTAGTACATCCAACTGTGATATGTATGGAAATCTACAAAGCTAAATTTAAGTGCATTACATCTTTTGCACAATCCAGTGTACTTTGATTTTGTTTAGTAATTATCCAATCACAAAGGAAAGAGAGAGAAAAGCGGACCAGGGGATGATGCCATCAGTGATGTAACCTTCATTGATGTAACCTTTGACCCTTCTGGTGATGCCAAATATAAAGATGGGTTTACATGGTAATTCTCAACCTTCACATTCATATTGCTCAGCCGTTGGTGCTTCAGGGACACAAGATTGCCATCCATAAGGCAATGGCAATGCCATATTGAAAAACAGAAGCTCTGGGCAGGTAGACCACAGTCCGTGTATTTCAAGGGTTCAACTCAAAGTTTGACTTTAATACATTGTAGGTATTTAATGTTACAACTCAGTTTTGATTGACATCAGTGGATAACGACGTGTAGGGAAGAGAATAAACAATTTTATGTTCTGTTCTAGGACTGTAATATTTACCTTGCTGGTACAGAAGAGGGTCACATACACAAGTGTTCCTGCTCATACAACGAACAGTTTCTGGATACCTACAAGGCACATAAGGTGAGGATTCCTGGTACCGCAACTGTCCTGGGCTAAGCTGATATCTGGATTACCTCCATTCTCATGTCCTGTGTTCATGGGGATCCCTGTTCCGTAATAGGCTTCAGTTCCTCTTCTGATCTTTAAAAGTATGAAGTATTTTTTAGCAGTTTAAAAGCCATATATTGCTGCCCCTTTGTCTAGGACATAAAACTGACCTCCAGTCTTACCTTCAGTCTTGAAATTGCTCTGATTTTACTGTACACTTTGAGCTTCTTGTAGTATTCATTAGAACCTACAGCAAAGCACATAGAGCCTGCCTGATTTCCTGGCTGGAGGACAACCAACATCACCTAGCTCTTTCTGCCCTGCTTTACTGTCCCTGGCCTGCCACTTTCATTGGTTGGCAGTGGCGTAGCATGGGGGGGGGGAGGGCAACCGGTGCAGTTGCCCTTGGCGCAACATTATAAAATACCTCTTTCCTCAGTAGGAGAGAGGGCGCATCATTGAGGTTTTAGTTTACCTGCTGGTGTATTCAGGCAGTAAGCTTCACGATGTGTGTGTGTGTATGGAGGGGGGGGGGGGGTGTTAGGGGTATGGCAGGAGGTCAGGGTGGAGGAGGCCTCCACTGGTTGCTACAGCTGCCACCGGAAATCCTGCTGGAGATATTCTTCTGCCTGCATGGGACACAGCTAACTCTCCTGTCCCTGGTACTGCAGGACCGGAGAGATGTGTGGGGGATTCTGTGTATGATGTGGGAGGGGGGTTTTTGGGGGGTGTGATCAGAATGGAGGGGTCTGGTGGGGATTCAGGAGGTGTGATCAGAGTGGATGGACCTGGGAGAATCTGTGGGGTGATCAGAGTGGAGGAATCTGGGCGGGTGATCAGAGTGGAGGAAATTGGGAGGTGTGATCAGAATGGAGGGAATCTAGGGGTGTGATCAGAGTGGAGGGAATCTAGGGGTGCGATCAGAGTGGAAGGAATCTGGGGGTGTGATCAGAGTGAAAGGAATTTGGAGGTGTGATCAGAATGGAGGGAATCTGGGGGTGTGATCAGAGTGGAGGGAATCTAGGGGTGTGATCAGAGTGGAGGAATCTTGGGGAGTGGGGAGTGATCAGAGGGGGGGGGGGATCTGGGGGTGTGATCAGAGTGGAGGAATCTGGGGGTGTGAATAGAGTGGAGGAATCTGGAGGTGTGATCAGAATGGAGGGAATCTGGGGGTGTGATCAGAGTGGAAGGAATCTGGAGGTGTGATCAGAGTGGAGGGAATCTAGGGGTGTGATCAGAGTGGAGGAATCTGGGGGTGTGATCAATGTGGAGGTAATCGGGAGGTGTGATCAATGTGGAGGGAATCGGGAGGTGTGATCAGAGTGGAGGGAATCTAGGGGTGTGATCAGAGTGGAGGAATCTGGGGGTGTGATCAATGTGGAGGGAATCGGGAGGTGTGATCAATGTGGAGGGAATCGGGAGGTGTGATCAATGTGGAGGGAATCGGGAGGTGTGATCAGAGTGGAGGAATCTGGGGGTGTGAACAGAGTGGAAGAATCTGGGGGTGTGATCAGAGTGGAGGAATCTGGGGGTGTAATCAGAGTGGAAGGAATCGGGAGGTGTGATCAGAGTGGATGGAATCGGGAGGTGGTATCAGAATGAAGGGAATTGGGAGGTGTGATCCTTTATTCTAGGTTCCTCTATCCATTCCATATCCCTGTATTTCATAATAGATTCCTTTATTCTAGGTTCCCCTATCCATTCCAGATTCCTGTATTATGAATAGATTCCTTTATTCTAGGTCCCCATCTCTCCCAGATCCCTGAATTATTATTAGTTTTTTTTATTCTAGGTTCCCCTATCCATTCCAGATTCCTGTGTGATGAATAGATTCTTTTATTCTAGGCCCCCTCGTCTCCTCCAAATTCCTGTATTAGATATGACATTCTGCTTTTACAACATCACATTTTATTGCTTTTAAATTCCCATATGATTGATAGATCCCTTTATTCTAGGTTCCCCTATATTTTCCAGATCCCTGTATTATTAATAGATTCCTTTATTTTAGCCCCCCTCATCTCTTTCAGATCCCTGTATTATGAAAAGATTCCTTTATTCTAGATTCCATTATCTCTACCAGATCCCTGAATTATTATTAGATTTATTCAAGGTTCCCCTATTTTTTCCAGATCCATGTATGATTAATAGATTCCTTTATTCTAGGCCCCCATCTCCTTCAGATTCCTATTTAAGTAAAAGATTCTGTTATTTTAGGTTACCTATCTCTTCCAGATTCTTGTATTCTTAATAGATCCCCTTTTCTAGGTCCCCCTGTCTCTATCAGATTCCTGTATTATTTATAGATTCCTTTATATTAGTTTCCTCCGTCTCTTCCAGATTCCTGTATTATTAATAGACTATTCTAGTTTCCTCCATTTTTTTTGTTACCCTAATGACTGGCTCACATTACCGTATGTGTACACATGAATACTGCGCAGGTATATCTAGCTTTAGGAATGCATGGATATGGGTTTTCTTCTAAAAATTCCAATACTTGGAATGGGGCAGCACAGTAGCTAAATGGTTAGCACTTCCGCCTGGCAGTACTCGGGTCATTGGTTCACCGCCACCCTTCTGTCCAAGTATACCACGTCCACAGCCACCCCTCTGTCCAAGTATACCGCGTCCACCGCCACCCCTCTGTCCAAGTATACCGCGTCCACCGCCACCCCTCTGTCCAAGTATACCGCGTCCACCGCCACCCCTCTGTCCAAGTATACCGCGTCCACCGCCACCCCTCTGTCCAAGTATACCGCGTCCACCGCCACCCCTCTGTCCAAGTATACCACGTCCACAGCCACCCCTCTGTCCAAGTATACCACGTCCACAGCCACCCCTCTGTCCAAGTATACCGCGTCCACCGCCACCCCTCTGTCCAAGTATACCGCGTCCACCGCCACCCCTCTATCCAAGTATACCACGTCCACCGCCACCCCTCTGTCCAAGTATACCACGTCCACCCCTCTGTCCAAGTATACCACGTCTACCGCCACCCCTCTGTCCAAGTATACCACGTCCATAGCCACCCCTCTGTCCAAGTATACCACGTCCACCCCACCCCTCTGTCCAAGATCTTGCTCACCCCCTTATAAAAAGAAATCATATTTGTTTGACAACTTCTGTCTTTCATGAATCCATGCTGTCTGTTGCTTAAAATATTTTTTTCCAGCAAGAACTCCTCTATGTGGTCTTTTATTAAACTCTCCAGTATCTTCCCAACTATAGAGGTTAAACTAACAAGTCTGTAATTACTTGGTAAAGATTGCGTAATTGTCAGTTAAAGTAATGCAGGGCTGTAATGCAAAAAATGGCCTGGTCAGGAAGGGGGTTAAATCCCCTGGAGGGCATACATCATTACATGTAAGCAGGGAAAGTGCCTGAAATTGACCTGGTATTTGCCTCTTGAATTTCTGTAGAGCAGAGATTAAACTGGGAGAGGGAAAAGCAGCAGAAGCAGCCAATCCGTTGTGCTGCAGTTCCCATATGCTAGCAAGAGGCATGCTGATAGGAGGGGAGAGCAGAGTGACAGAATAAGCTCATCAGACTGCTTCTTCTCCTTTCACTGTCCATTCACAGGCTGGCGCAGGGACAAGACCTGTAAGTGTTACCTAAAGTGGAACTTTACGATGGAAGGGCAGAGGTGTAAAGACTGTGATCAGCATCTCACTCTTAGAGATGCAGCACACCAAATTCAACCCCTTTGGGCCACCTGTATCTGAAAACAACAGTGCAATGACCTTCATTGGGCAGGCCTGTTATATGCATATGTGTGTTCAGTTTATGGCTGTAGCCAATTACTTATAATAATATATACCGTCTATCTAAATGTCTCTTCACATTTCAGGGTCCGGTCTATAAGCTGGCGTGGTCTCCCTTCTGCCCAGACGTGTTCCTCAGTTGCTCAGCAGACTGGAGTATTCACTTGTGGCGTCAGGACATCCTGAAACCCATCTTAACGTTCTCGGCCACTACAAACGCTGTCCATGACATCATGTGGTCTCCCACCTCGCCCCTGGTATTTGGAGCAGTGACTGAGAATAGGGTGGAGATCTGGGATTTAGGTGTCAGCATGTAAGTTATCCTTTTTTTTGTTTTTTTAATTGCTTTGAAAAAGTGACATTTTGCTTACGAAGTCCAGGGTGGTAAAATGCAAACTAGAGATTCTTAGATTGTAAGTAGGGCTCTCTTCATCCTCCTGTATTCATTTGTATTGTAATTGTACAGTCTGCCCTTATATTGTACAGCGCTGTGCAAACTGTTGGCGCGATATAAATCCTGTATAATAATAATTATAATATTAGAGTCAGATGTCTTCATCTCCTTTCTTTGCAGTGGGGAGAAGAGGACATATTGGGGTTTATTTACTAAAGCTGGAGAGTCCAAAATCAGACTCCCTTCTGCATAGAAACCAATCAGCTTCTAACCTCAGCTTGTTCAATGAAGCTTTGGCAATGAAACCTGGAAGCTGATTGGTTTCTATGCAGAAGGGAGTCTGATTTTGGACTCTCCAGCTTTAGTAAATAAACCCCATAGACTCATTACTTGACTCCCTCACAAATGTCAGTTCCCACCCTTTCAGTTGCATCACACTAATCAGCTCTGCAGCACGTGTAGAAGTACAAGTGGTCCTTCCCATTGCATCTGGAGAGCTAAGATGTTTTTACCGGTTTATGGCTCATGCACATGGGCAGTTTGGCTCATACAGGTGTTTTTTCCACAAGGAAGGCCCCGATGCAGCCTATAACCTGCTGCCAACACCCTGTCAAAATCAAACCATAGACTGAAATACTTGGCAGCTGTATGCTTTTCTGAGCAGTATTCATGTTTAGGGACATATGCCCCAAATGTGAAATTCCTGCCTTTGGGGCATACGTCCCTGAACACCTACTGCCATAAACATGAGTACCGCTCAGGGTTGCATGCAGTTGCTGCATCTTTCAGCCAGTCATTGATTTGAAAAAGCTGCTGGCAGTGAGCTGGAGCCTCCCTTGTGCCCAAAACACTCTAATATTACACTGTATGGGCCAAACTGCCCATGTACATGAGTCCTAACATACCAAGAAAGGGGGATGAGCACCCAAACCTAGAGCTCTTTGTGAACATGTCCATTTGAGACTGAGGGATCAAATACTAAAATATAGACTCAGATACTAGTTTGTTGAATGATGGGGAAGGATTGAGTCATATTAGTAATCGGGGTCTACGTTGGCAGTGCTTCAGTGCAGAATAGGTGGTGACCCAAACTTCAGCGTGACCTATGGGGGTGCTAAAGTAAAATTCTGCACTCTAGTACTCTTTATAGCAAGCCGTTTTCAGTTCTTGGAAGTCATTTTTTTAGAAGGTGATCAGCAATGGAAGCCTTTCCATTTCTCCCACTAAAGGTTCCCTTTAAGATAATTAATAGCATACACCTCCAGTATCTGGAAACAATGGGGTTGATTTATTAAAGCAAATAGACTGTGCACTTTGCATAGCGCAGTTGCTCCAGAGCTTAGTAAATGAGGTCCAGGGGCCCAACTGCAACCTTGGCAATCCAAGGATGGTACGGTGGGTCAAAGCTATGCGTCTGCCACCTCATAAGAGAAGATCTACTTGTTGTAGTTGGTTTCTTATGGAGCCCATACAAGCTTATTAGTGCCTATCCATATTGATGTGGGGGCCAAAGCTGCTACCTTTCCTATGGCCCCATTCTGCCTTGCAGTGGACCTTCCATGGCAAATGGAAGGTCTTCTTTGTTTTGCAGTCCTCAACATTATTGACTTTAAAATGCCATTTATAAACAAACCATCTGACAAACAATAAAAAGCAGGACTTCATTTAAAGCTAATTCTTCCAGGAGTGACGTCACCATGCCTCCTGGCAGAGCTGGGAGTTCAAAATCCCTAGAGAAAGCAGTTTTCCAGTAGGTTAAAGTGCATTCTCACAGGATTTCAAGCTCCCAGCTCTGCCAGTAGACACAATGATTTCTTCCATGCCTCACGGGAACATTAGAGGCTGGAGACAATGTTTTCGTTATTTATTTATTCATTTTTTTAAGTTTTATATAGCCACAAGGGATGAGCTAAGGTTCCATCCGAACTAAGCTAGAAAAGCTGTCACGTGATAGCGGGCCACCGTCACAACCAGCTGCAGCTATGGAATTTCCGGCCCCACAGGTGCCACAGGCGCATGTAACAAAGAGGTAGGGTTGCTGGTGACGTCATTGACCTAAAATGGTCACATCAGTGCCAGGACAAAGTCATTACGGTGAAGATGTCAAACAGCACCCCTCCCACAAAATGTATGAACATTATGTGTCAACAAAAATCCCCTCCCTGCCCTGCTTATCTTCACACCTACCCCAAAAACATAAATTCCTTCTGAAAGCTAAAATTCTTCCCAAACAAAAATCACCCTTCTTCCAGTACACATCCCCCCCCCCCAGTTTAAATCCCTTCCTTCCCCAAATCCCCCCTCCTGGCACAAATCCTCTGTTCCTCAAATTTCCTCTCCGAGCATGAATCCTCTCCCTCCCTCCAAATCCACCTCTCCCAGCACAAATCCCTCCTAAATCCCTTATCCTAGCACTAATCCCCCGCCCCCCCACCCCACATACATCAAATTTCCCCTCCCAGCACAAATCCCTACAATCATCTCTACTAGCACATATCTCCACCCCCCCCCACCACCCTATCTGCCTTTCTAACAGAAATCCAACCTCCTAGCACACATCTCCTCCAAATTGTCCCCCCAAATCCCCAACACGCCCAGTCCTTGTCCCAGCTCTTGCCTCATGGTTATATTTGGACAAAGTCATTGTGAGGATATATTCGGTCAATGACGTCACCTGCATCCTTGGACCTTTGTTACAAGTGGCTGCAGGTCAAGGAATTCCACCGTTGCAGCTGATTGGGTTGGCAGTCACTCTAAATCCTTAATAGACACCTTTTTGCTACTCGTTCTTCAATCTTAGGCAGGTCATAGACGGTATGAATTTCTTTCCTGCATCCAGCCATTGTGTTCTTCTGGCAGGGGTGCAGAGGAAGCTGTCTTTGCTGGGAGAAGACCGTGATTATTGCTAATGGCTATAACAGCCGCTAGCGACAATCCATGTAATATCTGACAGGCTTGTTGTACCCAAGTTGATTGCTCGGCCACTTGGGGACATTCAACCTGCCCATACATGGTTTGAATCTTAGTAAAAAACAGAAAAAATATGAGCGCTGGATAAAAACCAAAAAGAGCGACTAGCATGAAAGGCGAACACCAGAAGCCTCCATAGTAAATATATAAATAAAACATGCAGCGCTAATAGTATTCTAAAAATGAAACGTGATCTAAAATGCGATAGTCAAAACAATAATATCCTAATCATTGCTTGATTATATATATAAAAGATGATAAAATATAGTTAGCGTCCAAAGATATGATCTATAATGATGAATAAATATATCCAAAATTAGTGTTCTGCAGTGCACAGTGAAAGCTTTCAAGGCAAAGTGGTGAAAAAATTGGTGACTTCTGTGACCATGTTCATCATAAGGAGATGAGTGTAGATTGCACTAACCGGAAAGCGCAATTTATTGCGCGTTTGAGTAATAACCAACTCCTGGTCATCCACATATGGAAACTGGATCTCAGCGGGGGTCGTCTGGCCTGCGTCAGCTAAGCAAGTATCGCACCCTCAGGGTCTCCAGGTACCAGGGGGAAAGCAATCCTTTCACCAGCAGGAGGAGCCTGTCTCACTATCTATGCAGTGGCCACCAGGTCATCCTTATATGCCTTGGAAAGGGGGAGGGGCTCGGGAGTAAGGAGCCAGAACACAGAAGAATCTGATAGTGTAGTACTTTAATGGAAACCACGGGGGTATAATGTACAAGCATAAAACTTACATGCAGTATTTGAAAGGCTGGCAAGGAGAAATCAAAATGGCCGCCAGCCATCCATGAGGGCCGTGCGGTGTGACGTCACAGGATTTAGGGCACCTCCCTATGGTTTGAATCTTGGCCGGTTCCCGCTGAAGCTGGCCGAGATTCGAACCGTCTTTGGCCAGATTTAAGCACTGAGAAGGCGGCTTTATACACCATTATTTTTACTGTTCACTTTAAGAGTCTATATTTCTACATTTGTTATTATTGTGCTTCAACTTTCAGCTTTTTGTCTTGTACAGACTAGACCCGATCATTGTGAGTTCTGCCAAACCTGGAGTGAGACTCACGACACTGCTCTTCGCTAAGAACACAAACTGCGTCCTGATAGGAGACAGCGATGGACAAGTTAGTGTGTACACGCTGAGAAATGTCTCAAGTTCGGATGCATCACAGGTCAGGTTTTTTTCCATTGATGGTATTTAATATTTTTTTTATTCTATTATAGTTTTACTTTTAGAGTCAGTCGCTGGTAGGTTTCTATTACTGTCTGTGTCCCTGCAAGGGAGATTTGCCCTTTTTGTTTGTCCTGGTGACTACTGTCACTGAGACAGAAAGTGATAGAATAGCTGAAGTTTTATAGTTGTCACTGGAACAGGTATAGAGGGGAAGTCTTCCAGTTGGGGTATTAGTTCTAGTGATAACTCAGCATGGGTGCCATTTAGAGAACACTTGCATTTTCTAAATGCAAAACATTCTTTGGATAAGGTAGTGATTGTAACATCACTAGCCTGTCTCTCCACCTCATCCAATCAAAAACACTTTGTATTAATTGACAACAATGGAAAGTGTCTTCTGATTGGTGCCTGTGCCAAGCAAGCCACCTCCTGTGCTTACAATGCAGCAGGGCAGACTCGCGGCACGGTGAATATATATGAAAATTGTGCTTTTAGGGAATAAATAGTAAGCCCAGATATAACAGACGCATGCATCATATTCACTGTATATTTAGGTATTTGTCTGCATTTCAGCTTTAAAGTATATCTTTAACCTTTTAACCTCTTCACGCCAAGCGCACGCAAATGACGCCGAGCGGTCGCACAATTGCGCGCAATTAAAAAAAACTTGCTGAGAGCGCGCTCCCAGCACGCATGTCCTGATCTCCTCTTGTGATCGGGACCTTTCCCGATCATGTGACCGTTGTGACAGCGAATCACGGCGGTCACATGATCCTAAAACCCTTCCCGCCTCCCGGCTTCTGAAACCCTTAAAGTGCCAGGAGGCGCCGGCGCCAAGGGGTTAAACTTTGTTTTTTTTAGTTTTGGACTTAATAAAGAGGTCTTAGAACCTATGTCAGGTTTGTATTGATGTCTAAGCCCCTGCAAGGGATATTTTCCCTCTCTATTGGTCCTGGTAACCAAATACAGGGGAAGTCTTCCAATGGGGATACTGGTGAGAACTGCCCAAAGCCAGCCATAGATGATGCAGTTTACTTTCCTTCAATTACTGGTCGCAGGAAAGAAAATTGCTTGATTGTCTGTGTTGATGGGGGAATCCCACATGCGGAGCTGTTGTGTTCTCCTGGTGGGGGGGTTGCAAAGAGCCATCCCTGTCGGAAGAACAGCTATAGCCGCTGGCAATAATCGCATGTAAAAATTTGACATGCTGGCTGTACCCAAGTTGATTGATGGATCGATTTGGGTACATCCAGCTTGCCCATAGATGGATTGAATCTCGGCCAGTCCCTGCTGAACCAGATGAGATTCTGCTCGGCTTAAGAGGGGATTTCCCTCACTTTGCTGAGATCTTCTCTTACTTTCTGTTGCATCTAACAAAACGGAAGGCGAAGGTAGTTCTCCCCAATGGGACACATTTTGGAAAAAAGAAATGTTTGTTTTGACTGAGACATGTCTTCTGGCTTGATCAGAAAAGTATTGCTCAGTTCTTACCAGGGGCGGACTGACCATTTGGAAACTCGGGCACTGCCCGAGGGCCCTGGGTCAGTAGGGGGCCCCATGAGATGCCCCTGGTACCTTTTTCATAGGCTTTTTTGAGTTTGGGCAAGGACACAGGGGCCCCATGATCCTCTATTGCCCAGGGGCCCCATGAGTTGTCAGTCCGCCCCTGGTTCTTACTGATTGTATGTAGTCTGTGCTAAACGTCAAAGAACCAAGTCTAGATACTGATTATGCAATGAAATATATTGATCAATTTTTTTAGTTGGCATTGAAGATAAATCAGGAGGTATCTGTGCGTTGAGAAGTTTGATTATTCAATTGATTAGGAATAGAGATGAACTTGGGCATGTTTGGATGCACTTCTGAGTGCATATGGCCAAGCCCGCCAGGAGGCTGGTACCTGTAATGGGCCAATCATGGCCCTTTGTATATATCTGGCTGCAGGACAGGGAACGTCCCCGCTACAGATAGTCGGTCCATTACAGGTGACAGTATCATGGTGGGCTCAGCCATGTGGTTTCAGAAGAGCATCCAAACATGACCATATCTCGTTAGAAATTGCTCTATTGCGACCATTTATAATTGAATCAATTATAAATTGCAGCATGTATGGTGAGCATTAGATGTCTATGGTTGAACTGGATGGACTTTTGTCTTTTTTCAGCCAGACCAACTATGTAACTATGTCATCTGCCCCAGAAGAGATCCACACTGATCCACAGTTATATCTGTTCTGTGAAAGTAATGACAAGGTTGAATGTATCCAGTAAGCCAACAAGGGTTTGTTTAAACACACAGACGCTCATAAATTCCTTGCATTGTAATCCATTCCATTTTTTTGTGTGTTTTCTGCACATTTTTCAGCATTTATAGGCCCTTTATCCTCTTCCTTTTTCCAAATTCCCCTGTAAAATGGGACTCCGAGCTTCTAAGTGCTGTTTTATGGCAGACGTCACTCTTTGTTCCATCAGTCCTTTGGATTAATCTCCCGGCTATCCCATAATTCAGTCCGTCGGCCTATAATGAGGGTATCTCTCTTTCTTTCTTACAGGTGAACGCTTTATATGATCTCATCGGAGCAACTCTAGCAAGTCAGCTGTAATTTATACCTTGACAAGTAGATTTGGTAACATCATGGAAAAAAAACATTAAAATGAATTTGTATATCTACATTTATTTCTAGATTTATCTTATTCTTTGTAACAAATATAAGAAGCGCCACAGAAAATACAAGATAAAATAAAATAAGCAGCACCTCTAACCAAAAAAGGCGAAATTGTGTATAAATAAAGAGTGCGCTAATTATTCACAAAAATGCAAGGATAAATAATAGAACAAATAAAGTCCATAAATATAAACATAAGTCCAGCCACCATAAACAGTGATAATCCGATATCAACTTAATGTCAATCTTGAAACAAACACCCATGTGCAAATCCGGCACCAGATGAAATTAATACACTCACCAGAGCTATATGCTGATTAAATTATAAACCAGCATGATAGCATTTTGCTCTGGGAGCGATGACGTCAAGTGACGAAACGCGTTGGATGTGGCCTAGTGGATGTGAGGTCGGGACATTCCTTCTAGCTGTCGGCTGTGAGATCGCGGTGCAGGAGGTTCGTCCCTTGGTTTTTTCCCTCGTGGATGTGTTATTATAGAGGCTGTCATTGCTGGTGTCGGCTAGACACCTTCTTTGTGAGTGTTATACTTTACTAATAAAATTTTACTGGTTTTAAACGTACTGCACCATCATATCTCTTCCGATTCCTCCAGCTTTGCCCATGTTATTGGAAGGCCATTTGCTGCTTAGCTGTTCCATATGTGCTGATTGGATCACTATTGGTTGCTGTTCCTCTACTGGGATATCCTGCAGATCATCGCTCCCAGAGCAAAATGCTATCATGCTGTTTACAATATAATCAGCATATAGCTCTGGTGAGTGCATTCATTTCATCTGGTGTCGGATTTGCACATGAGTGTTTGTTTTCAAGATTGACATTAAGTTGATATCAGATTATCACGGTTTATGGTGACTGGATTTATGTTTATATTTATGGACTTTGTTATTTCTATTATTTATCCTTGCATTTTTTGTGAATAATTAGCGCACTCTTTTCTTATTCTTTATGTAACACAGAATATTACACTGGATTGCACAGAAGATCATGTCATTGACCTTCCTGGACCAGCATGTACAGTGAAGGGAATAAGTATTTGATCCCCTGCTGATTCTTATGATCATCGACACTCCACGAGGTGAGATCTTGCATGGTGCACCAGACCTAGGGAGACTGACAGTTGTTTTGTCTTTCTTCCATTTGTGAATGATTGCACCAACTGTTGTCACCTTCTCACCAAGCTGCTTGGAGATAGTTTGGTAGCCCAGTCCAGCCTTGTGTAGGTCTACAATCTTGTCCCTGACATCCTTGGAGAGTTCTTTGGTCTTTGCCATGGTGGAGAGTTTGGAATCTGATTGTTTGATTGCTCCTGTGGACAGGTGTCTTTTATACATGTAACAAAATGAGATTAGCAGCACTCCCTTTAAGAGACTGCTTCTAATCTCAGCTTGTTACCTGTATGAAAGACACCTGGTAGCCAGAAATCCTGCTGAATGATAGGGGATCGAATACTTATTTCCCTCATGAACATGCAAATCAGTCATCATTTATTAGACATGCATTTCTTTTTAATTTTTTGTTGCTATTCTGTCTCTCAGTGTTACAATACACCGAACATTCCATTTTTAGACTGATCATTTCTTTGTGTGTGAGCAAACATTCAAAATCAGAAGGGAATCAAATACTTATTTCCTTCACTGTATATACGCCTTCATTACCAGGCCGTTTTTCATGGTTTGAATGATGTGATAGTTTGATTGACAGTTACTCAGTCATGCAACACTGTACCCAAATTACAATGTCTTGTAAAAGTATTCATACCCCTTGAACTTTTCCACATTTTCTCATGTTACAACTAAAAATGTAAATGTATTTTATGTGATAGACCAACACAAAGTGGCCATAATTGTGAAGTGGAAGGGAAATGATAAATGGTTTTCAAAATTTTTTACAAATAAATATCTGAAAGTGTTTGTATTCAGCCCCACTGAGTGGAAAATTTCAAGGGGTATGAATACTTTTTCAAGGCATTGTAATTTAGCCCCTTAGCAGCCAAGGGGCACAAATCTACCTGGCACAATTGACCGTATTCCACCAACGCACTGGGGATTATATACTAAAACTGGAGAGTGCAAAATCTGGTGCAGCTCTGCATTGAAACCAATCAGCTTCCAGCTTTTATTGTCAAAGCTTAATTGAACAGCTGCACCAGATTCTGAGTGCTCCAGTTTTAGTAAATCTATGCCTCTGTCTGCAACCATTCAAAAGTACAGTATATATAACGACCTTACCTGTAAGGCTACCACATATAAAGTAGATAGTGTCGTCAACAACATAGCGGCATACAATGATTTTGATGGAAATCTGTCAGCTGCGTATACCGACAATGCATTGGAACTATATAATTACTGTTGGCTGGCAAATTAATCGACCCAGGCTGTGGAGCAATGCTTGGGCTTACATGGCAGGACTAAAGGATAAGGTAAGTAACCAGTGACACCAAGAATTTATTCTTCATGTCACTGACCGCCAGTGTGAGGGAGCACTTTACCACTGACCTCCAGTATCAAGGAGCACCTTACAGCTGACCTCCAGTATCAGGGAGCACTTTGCCACTGACCTCCAGTATCAGGGAGCACTTTGCCACTGACCTCCAGTATCAGGGAGCACTTTGCCACTGACCTCCAGTATCAGGGAGCACTTTGCCACTGACCTCCAGTATCAGGGAGCACTTTGCCACTGACTTCCAGTATCAGGGAGCACTTTACCACTGACTTCCAGTATCAGGGAGCACTTTGCCACTGACCTCCAGTATCAGGGAGCACTTTACCACTGACTTCCAGTATCAGGGAGCTCTTTTTTCCACTGATCTCCAATATCAGGGAACAGTTTACCACTGACCACAAGTGTCAAGGAGCACATTACAGCTGACCTCCAGTGTCAGGGAGCACTTTATCACTGACCACCAGTGTCAAGGAGCAATTTACCGCTGACCACCAGTGTCAAGGAGCACTTTATCGCTGATCTCCTTTGTCAGGGAGCACTTTATCGCTGATCTCCTTTGTCAGGGAGCACTTTATCACTGACCACCAGTGTCAAGGAGCATTAACCACAGACTGCCAATATGGGTTCAGGTTTACAAAGTCTAGTGATGTTTGATCATAAGCCTGTGAAGTTTATCTGGGAAAGTGAAATGTTTGTACAACTTAGGAAGTGATTTTATATCTGATAAGGTCGGGGATCTGAGAAAGCCATAAAAGTGCAAATCCCTTTACAACAGGCAATGATATTTGTGTATGACAAGATAAAACCGTCATTGCATATTTAGCACATTACTGTTCCCAACAAAACACTGGTTACATAATTACATAGTTAGTCTGGCTGAAAAGACACAAAAGTCCATCCAGTTCAACCATTAAAAAAAAAAAAAAAAAAGTTATAATCCTACACCCACAGTTGATCCAGAGGAAGGAAAAAAACCCAGCAAAAGCATGATCCAATTTGCTCCTGCAGGGAAAAAAATTTCTTCCTGATCCCCCCGAGAGGCAATCAGATATTCCCTGGATCAACTTTCCCTATAAATGTTATATCCAGTTATATTCTGTGTATTCAAGAAACAATCCAGGACTTTCCTACAGCAATCCACTGAGCTGGCCGGAACCAACTCTGGAGGGAGTCTAATCCACATTTTCACAGCTCTCACTGTGAAGAAACCTTTCCATGTTTGGAGATTACATTTCTTTTCCTCCAGACGCAAAGAGTGCCCCCTTGTCCTCTGTGATGACCTCAGGGTGAATAACTCTACACCGAGTTCACTATATGAACCATTGATGTATTTATACATGGAGACCATATCCCCCCTTATGTATTATACATGGAGATCATATCCCCCCTTATGTATTATACATGGAGATCATATCCCCCCTTATGTATTATACATGGTGATCATATCCCCCCTTATGTATTATACATGGAGATCGTATCCCCCCTTATGTATTATACATGGAGATCATATCCCCCCCTTATGTATTATACATGGTGATCATATCCCCCCTTATGTATTATACATGGAGATCATATCCCCCCTTATGTATGATACATGGAGATCATATCCCCCCCTTATGTATTATACATGGTGATCATATCCCCTCTTATGTATTATACATGGAGATCATATCCCCCCCTTATGTATTATACATGGTGATCATATCCCCTCTTATGTATTATACATGGAGATCATATCCCCCCCTTATGTATTATACATGGAGATCATATCCCCCCTTATGTATTATACATGGAGATCATATCCCCCCTTATGTATTATACATGGAGATCATATCCCCCCTTAAGTATTATACATGGAGATCATATCCCCCCTTAAGTATTATACATGGAGATCATATCCCCCCTTATGTATTATACATGGAGATCATATCCCCCCTTATGTATTATACATGGAGATCATATCCCCCCTTATGTATTATACATGGAGATCATATCCCCCCTTATGTATTATACATGGTGATCATATCCCCCCCCCCCCCTTATGTATTATACATGGTGATCATATCCCCCCCCCCCTTATGTATTATACATGGAGATCATATCCCCCCTTATGTATTATAGATGGTGATCATATCCCCCCTTATGTATTATACATGGTGATCATATCCCCCCCCCTTATGTATTATACATGGAGATCATATCCCCCCCCCCTTATGTATTATACATGGAGATCATACCCCCCCCCTTATGTATTATACATGGAGATCATACCCCCCCCTTATGTATTATACATGGAGATCATACCCCCCCCTTATGTATTATACATGGAGATCATATCCCCCCCCCCCTTATGTATTATACATGGTGATCATATCCCCCCCCCCCTTATGTATTATACATGGAGATCATACCCCCCCCCTTATGTATTATACATGGTGATCATATCCCCCCCCCCCTTATGTATTATACATGGAGATCATATCCCCCCCCCCCCCTTATGTATTATACATGGAGATCATACCCCCCCCCCCCTTATGTATTATACATGGAGATCATACCCCCCCCTTATGTATTATACATGGAGATCATATCCCCCCCCCCTTATGTATTATACATGGAGATCATTTCCCCCCTTAATCTCCTCTTCTCAGTAGAGAATACATTCAGTTCCTCTAATCTTTCCTCATAGCTGATCTCCTCCATGCCTCTTATCAGTTTGGTTCCCCTTCTCTGTACTTTCTCCAGTTCCCCAATGTTCTTTTTGTGAATTGGTGCCCAAAACTGAACCGCATATTCCAGATGAGGTATTACTAATGATTTGCACCGGGGGGGGGGGAATGATATCTCTCTCTGGAGTCTATACCTCTTAATACAAGAGAGGATTTTGCTCGCTTTAGAAACCACAGCTTGGCATTGCATGCCATTATTAACCTCTTCATGCCGGCCACACACAAATGTGCGGCCTCCTGGTGTGTGGGCCTAGACGCCGAGCGGCCACACATTTGCGTTAAATTAAAAAAAACGTGCTGAGAGCGTGCGCCCTGCGCGCTCCCAGCACACATGTCCGGTACTCATGGAAAGGTCCCGGTCTTCTCTTTCGATCGGGACCTTTCCCGATCATGTGACCGCCGTGACGACGCGTCACAGCGGTCACATGATCCCTAAACCCCGCCTCCCGGCTTCCGAAACTCTTAAAGTAAACCACATCCACGGCCACCGCCACCCCTCTGTCCAAGTATACCACGGCCACCCACAACCTTTTCTCTGTTCAAGGTTTTGCTCACCTCCTAAAAAGAAATCAGATTTGTTTGACAGCTTCTGTCTTTCATGAATCCATGCTGTCTGTTGCTTAAAATATTTTTTTCCAGCAAGAACTCATCTATGTGGTCTTTTATTAAACTCTCCAATATCTTCCCAACTATAGAAGTTAAACTAACAGGTCTGTAATTACTTGGTAAAGATTTTGATCCCTTTTTAACTATTGGCACCACATTGGCCTTAGGCCAATCCAGTGGTACTATGCCAGTCATTAAAGAGTCCCTAAAAGTTAGAAACAATGGCTTTGAAATGACAGAGCTCAATTCTTTAAGGCCTCGTGGGTGTATGCCATCCGATCCATGTGCTTTATTCACCTTTATTCTGTCTAAATATTTCTGGATCATATCAATTGTGAGCCAATATGGATCATGTGGAGCTGTGGCAATGCCATGCCCAGATAACTGGTGTTATCTATATATTTTTTAAAAGGAATTCAAAAGTAATTTTCAATCTTTGTAAGCCTGCAGTTTTAATAAAAATTATACCTGTCGATCTTGCTGTGACGATCTTTGTTCAGACTCCTAACAACTGTCTCCCAACTGCGCTCTTGTGTTGTCACCCTGACACCTACAAACCAAATGAAGCCTTAATGCAAACATGCCAGCACAATACACAGGTATAGTCCACCATTGTTATAATTAGGTACCTGTTTGGCCTGTTTTGTTACTTTCAGGTGCTTGATAGAATTAATTCTTGTGTGGGCATTTTCTCAAGGATCTTTATTATATACACGTAACATCGACTTTCAAGTCTTTGTATGACCTGAACCCTAACAATCTTACATTTCAAGATTTTGGTGATTGCTATACAAGTTTGGCAGACTTATTAAAGTTTTATATAAGATCGGGTTACCTGTGACCCTCGTCCCCCATGATCTCTCCTGTTGGATTGGAGTCTTTGGTCTATTATATGGTTGGTTACTTTTTGACATTATATACAGTGTGTATATATATATATATATATATATATATATATATACACACACACATATACACATATACACACACACACTGCTCCAAAAAATTAAAGGAACACTTTTTAATCAGAGTATAGCATCAAGTCAGTTAAACTCCTGGGATATTGACCTGGTCAGGTAAGTAGCAGAGGGGGTTGTTAATGAGTTTTAGCTGCTTTGGTGTTAATGAAATTAACAACAGGTGCACTAGATGGGCAACAATAAGGTGGAGGCCATTGACATTTTTTTCTCTACTCACCTTTTCTTACTGTTTTTCAGTAGTTTTGCATTTGGCTAGGGTCAGTGTCACTACTGGTAGCATGAGGCCATACCTGGACCCTACAGAAGTTGCACAGGCAGTCCAACTCCTCCAGGATGGCACATCAATATATGCCATTGTGGGCGGCACAGTGGCTCAATACATGCCATTGTGGGCGGCACAGTGGCTTAGTGGTTAGCACATCTGCCTTGCAGTAAATGGGTCATTGGTTTGATTCCCGACCATGGCGCCTCCTGCATGGAGTTTGCATGTTCTCCCTGTGCTTGCGTGGGTTTCCTCTGAGTACTCCGGTTTCCTCCCACACTTCAAAAACATGCTGGTAGGTTAATTGGATCCTGTCTAAATTGGCCCTAATATGTGTATGTATGAATGTAAGTTAGGGACCTTAGATTGTACGCCCCTTGAGGGTTAGGGACTGATGTGAATGTTCAATATATATATATATATATATATATATATATATATATATATATATATATATATATATATATATATATATATATATATGTGTGTGTAAAGCGCTGCGTAAATTGACAGCGCTATATAAGTACCTGAAATAAATAAATAATTCCATTGCCAGAAGATTTGCTCTGTCTCCCAGCACAGTCTCAAACATGGAGGAGATTCCAGGAGACAGGCAGTTACTCTAGGAGAGCTGGACAGGGCTGTAGAAGTTCCTTAACCCATCAGCAGGACCGATATCTGCACCTTTCTGCAAGGAGGAACAGGATGAGCCCTGCCAGAGCCCTACAAAATTACCTCCAGTAGGCCACTGGTGTGAATGTCACTGACCAAACAATCAGAAACAGACTTCACGAGGGTGGCCTGAGGGCCCGACGTCCTCTAGTGGGCCCTGTGCTCACTGTCCGGCACCATAGAGCTCGATTTGCATTTTCCATTGAACACCAGAATTGGCAGGTCCACCACTGGCGCCCTGTGCTTTTCACAGATGAGAGCAGGTTCACCCTGAGCACATGTGACAGACGTGAAAGGATCTGGAGAAGCCGTGAAGAACATTCTGCTGCCTGTAACATCGTTCAGCATGACCGTTTTGGTGGTGGGTCAGTGATGGTCTGGGGAGGCATATCCATGGATGGACGCACAGACCTCTACAGGCTAGACAATGACACCCTGACTGCCATTAGGTATCGGGATGAAATCCTTGAACCCATTGTCAGACACTACACTGGTGCAGGGGGTCCTGGGTTCCTCCTGGTGCACGACAATACCTGGCCTCATGTGGCGAGAGTATGCAGGCAGTTCCTGGAGGATGAATGAATTGATACCATTGAATGGCCCCCACAGTCACCTGACCTAAATCCAATAGAATACCTCTGGGATATCATGTGATGGTCCATCCGACGCCACCAGGTTCCACCTCAGACTGTCCAGGAGGTCAATGATGCCCTGGTCCAGATCTGGGAGGAAATACCCCAGAACACCATCCGTTATCTCATTAGGAACCTCCCCCGACGTTGTCAGGCATGCATACAAGCATGTGGAGGCCAAACAAACTACTGAGGACCATTCTGAGTTGCTGCAATGAAATTTCAGCAAAATGGACTGGCCTGCTGCATGATTTTTTTCACTTTGATTTTCGGGGTGTCTTTGAATTCAGTCCTCTGTAGGTTGATAATTTTAATTTCCGTCAAACGATGGGGCATCCTTATCTTCCTAACACATCACCCCGTCCATGTCAGTATAGATATCCAGCAGGAGATTCTTCCCCATTGAGATCTGATGTGTTTTCAAAGTGTTCCTTTCACTTTTTTGAGCTATATATATATATATATATATATAGTATTGACTGAGAGGGGCTGAATACAAATGCACGCCACACTTTTTACATATTTATTTGTAAAAAATTTTGAAAACCATTTATCATTTCCCATCCACTTCACAATTATGTGCCACTTTGTGTTGGTCTATAACATCAAATCCCAATAAAATACATTTCCTTTTTTGGTTGTAACATGAGAAAATGTGGAAAATTTCAAGGGGTATGAATACTGTTTCAAGGCACTGTATATTTCTGTATTCGTATGGACCCTAAAAAAGTTTTTATATTTTATGATGTATTAAAAATAAAAGATTTTGATAACATAGCTCATGATAATTCTAAGTTAGTTTGGCACCTTCAAAGGCTCTTGTATAGACTAGATTTATTTTCCTGCCTACGTTGAGTTCCCGGGTCTGTACACCTGCTATGTACATTACGAAGATTTCCCACCATCTCTTTGCTGAGTTCTTGGGTCTGTACCTCTTCTGCTCTATTATGAGGAGCTCCCACCTTCCCTGCAGTGAATTCCTGGGTCTGTACACCTGCTGTGCCCATTATGGGGGGCTCCTACCATCCATGCTGAATGTTTATTTAATTTATTTTATGCAGAATGTAAGAGGAGTAGCTGGAGCCTACAGACACTCAAAACTCCCAGGCAGGACAGGCACAGAGTCCAGCATTATGGCAGGGAGATCTCACTGTTAGAGTAGAACAAATAAGAAGCCAGGAGTTAATTCAACCCACCAGGTCCCACCTGTAATTAAAATGCCACTTTTAGATGGACTGACCCTTGAAACCAATACAGTTCCCTCTATTAGACAATACAACAGTGAACCATCCCCCATCACTTTGTTCTGTGCATTTATCTTGAGCTTCCAGGTGACCACTTACAGGCTTTCCATATAAACACTGGACATATGTAAGAAGATGAGTTTACAGGAGAACAATGTTCCCATTTGACTGTTTGCACACTTTGCATGATGGCTTCGTAAACTCTCTGAAGCTATTATAATCTGTTAAGTAGAAGTTTAACGACCGCATGACCAGTGCTGGCCAGGATATCCAAAATTACCCATCACATTACAGAGAATTACTATCCTTGTCATGCTTACTTGAACATTATAGAAAAACCACGAGCAAATTCTATTCCCAGCCAATAGGGCTCTGAGAAGAAAAGTATAAAATACCAGGAGACCTTGATTTCTGCATCTCCTCGCTCATCCAGGCCAGAACTGTCCCTACGCCAACATGATGAGGACCCTGTCTGTGTGTTGTGTCCTGCTCACTGTCCTGGTGGCAGCTGAACAAGCACAAGGAGATGGACAGTTCGTCAAACTGTGCGGCCGAGAGTTCATCAGAGCAGTCATATACACCTGTGGAGGGTCCAGGTGGAGGCGCTTCCTGGTTGGGAATCCCCAAGACATGGCCGGTAGGTGTAGGTGTTTTACAATCCTAGACGTGAGTGGGCTGGGTGTTCATGTCCAAAGGATGCTCCGAAAATGTTAGTAGCACTTGTGTGTAAAGTTTTTCATTAATCCAGGTCATGGTAAAGCTCCGGGGCTTCAAACTTTCTAAGCCAATGGGCTGATTTCCTTTCCTTTAGACTTTAGGAGGGCCAGATTGTGGCCTGTGGGAGTAGAAAATGCCTTAGATTTGGTGGTCAGCAGGGGTAACAAAAAATTAGGAGAAGCCTCATCATTGGTATAAGTGGAAGGAATAGTGTCTCATCATTGGTATAAGTGAGAGGAATGGTGCTCCATCATTGGTATTAGTGGAAGGAATAGTGTCTCATCATTGGTATAAGTGAGAGGAATGGTGCTCCATCATTGGTATTAGTGGAAGGGATGGTGCTCCATCATTGGTATTAGTGGAAGGGATGGTGCTCCATCATTGGTATTAGTGGAAGGGATGGTGCTCCATCATTGGTATTAGTGGAAGGGATGGTGCTCCATCATTGGTATTAGTGGAAGGGATGGTGCTCCATCATTGGTATTAGTGGAAGGGATGGTGCTCCATCATTGGTATTAGTGGAAGGGATGGTGCTCCATCATTGGTATTAGTGGAAGGGATGGTGCTCCATCATTGGTATTAGTGGAAGGGATGGTGCTCCATCATTGGTATTAGTGGAAGGGATGGTGCTCCATCATTGGTATTAGTGGAAGGGATGGTGCTCCATCATTGGTATTAGTGGAAGGGATGGTGCTCCATCATTGGTATTAGTGGAAGGGATGGTGCTCCATCATTGGTATTAGTGGAAGGGATGGTGCTCCATCATTGGTATTAGTGGAAGGGATGGTGCTCCATCATTGGTATTAGTGGAAGGAATGGTGCTCCATCATTGGTATTAGTGGAAGGAATGGTGCTCCATCATTGGTATTAGTGGAAGGAATAGTGCTCCATCATTGGTATAAGTGAGAGGAATGGTGCTCCATCATTGGTATTAGTGGAAGGAATACGGTCTCATCATTGGTATCAGTGGGAGGAATAGTGCCCTAAGGGCTGGATAAAGGCAAGCAAAAGGCCATATCTGCCCCTGGGACAAACTCTGGAGACCACTGGTATAGCTATTAGTAGTTAGTCACATTCAACTAGACTTGTTCTGTAATGTTGAAGACATTTTGTAGCTTTCCCCAAGCCACTCCTTCAGTTCTAATGAGTTTCAGGAAGATACTCCATATCTGTATACCTGCACAGGTAGCACCGACCCCTTAATTTGATCACCATGGAATGAGTAGATGTTGATTGTTCATCCTGTGCAAATTCTGAGCAGCTCTTTAAGAACCAGCCATCATTGTTTTAGTGGGTTGCTTTGTTGGCCCTCTCTGCAGTCCAACATTTCAATTTAATTTGGTAGGAGGTGGGTGGAAAATTGTCAGCCATTGTCAGCTGGCAGAATACAGTAGTTCAGAAGGGGGGATGAATGAAAAAAATCTATTTGTGCATGACCAGTTTTAAAAATGAAAGACAGGTATGGCAATTCTTACATAGTTACATTGGTCCAGCTTGGACCAACATAACTATGTATATACCATACCTGTGGGATGCCTGTGGAAGTTGGAAATCCCTGTAGTAGACTCCATGACTCCAGTGATCTCCACTAGCTTCTAGGTCCTGTGCTGAGCAGCTGGACTGCTGTTTACTGAACCCAGGAAGTTGCCCAATTGAAACCAATGGAACTATGCATGAAGTTAAAAAAACTTCAGTGTGTCACTCCCCCCCAATACTTACCTGAACCTGATCTTAATCTAGTGCTGTGCCCAAGAACAGTGGCTCTTCTGGGTCTCTACCTCCTCATTGGCTCAGACATAGCAGCAGGAGCCATTTGGCTCCCACTGCTGTCAATCTCAGCCAATGAAGAGCTAGCCGGGCTGAGCTCTGTGTGTCTTATAGATGCACAAAGCTGGCTTGCTATGGCGGCACTCGGCAGGGAAGAGGGGCCAGGAGAAGGATCGGGGCTGCTCTGTGCAAAACCATTACACAGAGCAGGTAAGTAGAACATGTTTTTTTTTTTCATTTTTACCTTTAAAATCACTTTAAGGTGTGAGTATAACCGTTGGGCTATCTTCCCGACTTGGATTAGAATTGCAGAAATGGTTTGGTAGTCTACGGAGCATCACCAACATTACAGAACGTCCAGTTGAAGTGGACTACTACTAGTCATTACCACATGCTATCACCAGATGGCACACATTTCCCTTGCACCACAACAGGGATAAATCTCATAGGTTTCATAATGTATGTGAACCCCGACAGCTAACATCAACCCAGGACAGGACCATGAAAAGTCATTCGTTATATCTGTTTGTAGTGCTACCCTCGTGAGGGCCGCTGTGTTGTGGGTTCCTCTAAGCTCTCTGCACAGCCAGGCAACAGGTATTTCTCACACAGACTTGTATCCAGGAGACAGTAGCCAGTCCATGGGTTTGGATTTGTTATTTTATTAGGGGAAATAACTTGGATGGGGAAATAGGGATTATGGGATGCCCAGTTGGCTTGTATCAATGAAGGGGGGACACGTCCTTCCCATGTACAAAGACAGATCCTGGACTGTTCTTTTTCTGAGAGCCGTTAATCTTTGCTGACCAGTAGCAACAGCCCTTTGTGGGCGAGGAACTAGCAGCCCCTCAAAAGCAGCTTAGCTTCTTGCAACCACATACAGAGATATCTTCCCTCCCCCATGTAGAACTGCTCCCAGCTCCATAGCCTACAGACACTACCAACCCTCCTGGCTGCTCAGAAGATCTCCCGGAACAAGGATAAAGATTTAAGCCCAGCGCTGTCCTTTAAAAGCTGCCGACTGTTCCAGGTCTCGATCCCATTCACTCTTCACTGCTGAATGTATCATCCTGAGGAAACCTGAGTCCAGCCTGGAGACCAGCCCTCCTAGACCTAGGGGGAACCCTTCCCAGGCACTGACAGTCTCCTCAGCATTCCATCTTCCACCTGACTCCTCTGTCAGCCTGATTCTCCCATATTTATGAGTCAGTCTACCACTCTACCAGGGCCTCCAAACCTGGGATTGGCTGGACTCCCATAAACATGCAGATTAGGTCTCCACCCCTTCCTGCTTACCGACTTCTTGAAGGTTCTATGGTCCTCCAGAGTAAGGAGGAGGCGATACAGCCACAACCTGTTAGGTCATCCAGCTGACCTGCAATAACCCGACTTCAATCACAGACTCACACAATTACCACGAGTCATACACAATGATTTTACCTGCAATACACTACACCAAGTGCGTCAAACTGCTGGCCCTCCAGCTGTTGCGACACTACAAGTCCCATCATGCCTCTGCCTTTGGGAGTCATGCTTGTAACTGTCAATCTTGCAATGCCTCATGGGACTTGTAGTTTGGCAACAGCTGGAGGGCCGCCAGTCACCTGTGCACTGCACTATTCTAGTAGCACACAAGAGGGTGCTACATGTTAATAAAAAAACCCCTGTTGATCCTATCCAGGGGTGGGCTGACCATTCAGGCACTCGGGCACTGCCCGAGGGCCCGGGGTCAGTAGGCGGCCCCATGAGATGCCGCTGGTACCTTTCGTAGGCTTTTTTGGGTGTGCTTTGAGTGTGGGTGAGGACACAGGGGCCCCATGATCCCCTATTGCCCGGGGTCCATGAGTTGTCAGTCCACCCCTGATCCTATCAGAAATCTTGTGAGATAATATCTTCTTGTGCTGGGCTCTTATTGGTTACATTGTTTCTGCTCTCTCTGGAGACTAGAGACACCTTTCCGCCTATGTGATGGAAGTGAAGAGAGAGGCAGGTGTTCTGTAGTTCTAACATACACCTTGTCCTAGGGTGACAACAGTGCTCCTCTATATAGTACTGTGAATGAGCGTTGTCACTGTAGGACAGGAAGTATGTTACTGGCAGGATCACCAGGTGAAAATACAAAGGGAAAAAGAGCCTGAAAAACAAAAATGAATGCAGCCACCACATCTAAGCATTGATCATCAGCAATATATTACATTTTATGTTCTTGAGTTAAGTTACTGTATGTTTAAATTGAATATTCTGCTGATGCCAGTGTTGACTTTTCCCTCGATGTTTTGATCCCACCACTTTCACACGTATTGTAGACCTGTCATAAACAGCAAAAAGCCTGCGCAATCCAGGAAAGTCATGGCTGGTGGGAGGAGCCATCAAGGTGCTGTAGAGTGGTCAGCACTGGCCCTGTGTGAGCTACGACTCCAATAGCTCATCACTGACCCTAGGTTCACATCTGCGCGGGTGGTGCTACGGCGGATCCGCACGAAAATCCGTGCACCCGCACCACCCGCACAGAGAAATGCGGACCCGCAGGTGGGTGCCATTTGTTCTACTGGCACGCCGCCTGCACTGAAAAACGCAACCGTGCTGGAAACCAAGGTTCCCGTGCGGGCTGCGTTTTCCGAAGAAGTGCACCGACTTCTTCCCTGCATGTCAAGGGGCACGTTCATTCAAAGGAATGGGCTCTCGTGCCAGCGCAGAAGGCGGCCTACACGGCCGCATAGATGTGAACCGGGGGGTTACACAAGGTTCTCCTTCCCTCCTGGCTGACCTCCAGCCTTCCCTTCAGTCTGGCACAGTTGTACAGAAACTGATTTCACTGCACACTGTGAGTTTTTCGCATTGTGCATTAGAAACATGCAGCAAATCAGATAGAGCATCATCTAGTCCTTTGTTCCCCAGCCTGACCAACCCTCGCCCTCCCCTTTCATTCATTGGATTTCATTTTTTTCCATCATGTAGGCTCAACCAGGGGCAGACTGACAACTCATGAGGCCCCCGGGCAATAGGGGATCATGGGGCCCCTGTGTCCTTGCCCAAACTCAAAAAACCCTATAAAAAAAAGGTACCAGGGGCATCTCATGGGGCCCCCTACTAACCAAGGGGCCCTCGGGCAGTGCCCGAGTTTCCAAATGGTCAGTCCGCCCCTGGGCTCAACATCACATATAGAGATTCCCTAGGGGGCTCTGCGAACTTATTCACCCTGCCTAGGAACAGGCAATCTTCCTAACTCCCCCCAAGGGCCAGTTTGCTGCTTGCATAAGGGCTGAGGGCTCTTGGGAGGAGTACTGAGGAAAGGTGCTGTGATGTTTTTGGTAAATATGTACAGCACCGTGCTGGCCCCTCCCACCAGCCATGATCAACCTGCATCGCATAGACAAGTACAGAGCAGGGGTGGACTAACCATTTGGAAACTCAGGCACTGCCCGAGGGCCCGGGGTCAGTAGGGGGCCTCATGAGATGCCCCTGGTACCTTTTATATAGGCTTTTTTGAGTTTGGGCAAGGACACAGGGGCCCCGTGATCCCCTATTGCCCGGGGCCCCATGAGTTGTCAGTCCGCCCCTGGTACAGAGACCTAGTAATGATACCACTCGGTCTAAAATAAGGTACGTATGTAATGAAAATGAAAGGGTTGTATCAGGGGTGGACTGACAACTCATAGGGCCCACGGGCAATAGGGGATCATGGGGCCCCTGTGTCCTCGCCCACACCCTAAAAAGCCTATGAAAAAGCCAATGAAAGGTACCAGCGGCATGTCATGGGGCCCCTTACTGACTCTCAGGCAGTGCCCGAGTGCTCAAATGGTCAGTCCCCCCCTGGGTTGTATTTAAAAGTGTTAATCATGTTGATTTGGGGAGAGGAACCAACAAAGGCCTAACAGAAGCAGATTAAACTTCAGCTTTAGGGGTACATTGGTTATTTCTGGACATTTTTGAGTGTTGTCCTAATTTTTACCTTGTGTATAATGGGAGGAAGAGTAACCCCAGCTGGCATTTATAAAAACACATGAAAAGATATATTCGATCTCATCAACCAATCAGAATTCAAGGAATCGTTTAGAAAAAAAGAAATCCTATTGACTTCCACCTTTCCGGCCCTCCAGTCCCAGCAACGCTTTAACTAAATTCTTTTCTTCTATCTGACATTTCATTGAGGATGCAGAAATATTTTCTTACTTCATTTCATAGAACGGGAGAATTTCCTTGCTTTCCATGCCGGTGACACAAAGGAGAGCGGACCCCTGCCATACCCAGCCCAGAAGATGACCAATCAGGTGGGCTATGAGGACCTCCAGCAGACAGGATCTTTGGAAGAAGTTTGGGGGTCTCAGAAGAACTCCATCCAAGAGAGACGTGACCTGGACGAGCTGCTGACCACAGCCTGCTGTAGGACCGGCTGCAAGAAGAAGGACTTGAACTCACTCTGCTAGGCGGCCAGATGAAACTCCCATGTTAGGCTGGTAACAGGGCGTGTTCTCTGTCACATGTCACACCTGTATGACCACACCCACCTCAGTGCAGGTGCTGATGATTCTGTTTCATGAACGTGTTTGATGCTGATTTGTAAAACTCCAGACCTCATTGTCATATCTCTGTACAGATAGCAATAAATATTATTATTTGCTGGGATTCATTTTCAGATTGATGAATTATGCATTGATGATACTTTCAGGTGTCACACTTTAAAGGGACCCTGTCGCCAGACCATTCATTAAAAAAAAAAAAAAAAAAGTTCATATGACCAATCGTGTTGGCTTTAAAGTGTTACTAAACCCACATCAGTACAATCAGTCTGTATATGTAGTAAAGCATGCTTGTTATACTCACTGTGGAACCTAAGGGGTGAATCCTCTGCATTGTGTAAAAAGGCTGTTTGATCCTGTCTTCTCTGATCCTCCCCTCCTTATCACCTGATAAGACATATGTGCGAAGTCAATCTGCACATGCTCAACTTGGTGTGTATTGCTAGAGAGGTATTTTTTTCTTGGGAGAGGGCATGTGATCAGCACAGGGCCAATCAGCAATGTCCAGACAGAGGTCAGGGGTTCTGCATCCTCCTAGAGCAGAAAGAAAAATCCTCCTATATGCTTTAACCAGTGCTCTGCTGGCCACTGATAGAAGTCACAAGACTGCCATATACTGCTGATGAGAAAGGTATTTAGCAGTTTATATTTACTAAAATAATTGCATTTCCATGTTGTGTGTACTGTGGGAGACCGGATATAGTGAATGCAGGGTCCGGAGAGACCAGATAGAGTAAATGCAGGGTCCGGGGAGAGCGGATATAGTGAATGCAGGGTCCGGGGAGACCAGACATAGTGAATGCAGGGTCCGGGGAGACCAGATAGAGTTAATGCAGGGTCCGGGGAGACCAGATAGAGTGAATGCGGGGTCTGGGAAGACCAGATATAGTGAATGCAGGGTCCGGGGAGACCAGATATAGTGAATGCAGGGCCGGGGAGACCGGATATAGTGAATGCAGGGTCCAGGCAGAGCGGATATAGTGAATGCAGGGTCCGGGGAGAGCGGATATAGTGAATGCAGGGTCCTGGGAGACTAGATATAGTGAATGCAGGGTCCAGGCAGAGCGGATATAGTGATTGCAGGGTCCGGGGAGAGCGGATATAGTGAATGCAGGGTCCTGGGAGACTAGATATAGTGAATGCAGGATCCAGGGAGAGCGGATATAGTGAATGCAGGGTCCGGGGAGAGCAGATATAGTGAATGCAGGGTCCGGGGAGACCAGATATAGTGAATGCAGGGTATGGGGGGACCGGATATAGTGAATGCAGGGTCCGAGGAGACCAGATATAGTGAATGCAGGGTCCGGGGAGACAAAATATAGTGAATGCAGGGTATGGGGGGACCGGATATAGTGAATGCAGGGTCCAGGGTGACCAGATATAGTGAATGCAGGGTCCGGGGAGACCGGATATAGTGAATGCAGGGTCCGGGGAGACCGGATATAGTGAATGCAGGGTCCGGGGAGACCGGATATAGTGAATGCAGGGTCCAGGGAGAGCAGATATAGTGAATGCAGGGTCCGGGGAGACCGGATATAGTGAATGCAGGGTCCGGGGAGACCGGATATAGTGAATACAGGATCCGGGGAGACCGGATATAGTGAATGCAGGGTCCAGGGAGAGCAGATATAGTGAATGCAGGGTCCGGGGAGACCAGATATAGTGAATGCAGGGTCCGGGGAGATCAGATATAGTGAATGCAGGGTCCTGGGAGACCGGATCTAGTGAATGCAGGGTCCAGGGAGACAAGATATAGTGAATGCAGGGTCCGGGGAGACCAGATATAGTGGATGCAGGGTCCCGGGAGACCGGATCTAGTGAATGCAGGGTCCGGGGAGATCAGATATAGTGAATGCAGGGTCCGGGGAGACCGGATATAGTGAATGCAGGGTCCGGGGAGACCGGATATAGTGAATGCGGGGTCCGGGGAGACCGGATATAGTGAAGGCGGGGTCTGGGGAGACCGGATATAGTGAATGCAGGGTCCGGGGAGAGCAGATATAGTGAATGCGGGGTCCGGGTTTAGTAACACTTTAAATCATGTGACCAGAACTGGAGGTTGTCACATGATAGTATTTTGGCCTCTTTGGTTCTGGTCATCAGGAAATATTTCAGCCCTTCGATGACTACATATTCATACATCTAGTAGACCTAGCTTTAAGTGAATATCGGAGTTCAGGTCCTCTAGAATTACCAAGCAGCTGACGTATTGTGGACTCAATGTATAGACAGATAATATTTACTTGAGGTCAAAGTGAATATGACGGCAGACACATTATACACACTGTAGCAAACGTCCTGACCGCAGGAAATATTGACACAAGTATTAATGTAACTAGTAACAGATTATGGGTCTATCCTGCCGCTAGAAGCGGGGAATTCACTGGGGATCACTAAAACATTTCACATTACACAAACCAGCAACTGATGTGACTGAGGACAGAACAGTAGCAAACTGCTCTAGGATTGTATTACATGCATCTTGTTCATTCTGTGTCTATTTTCTCAAAACTATTCAGAAAAATTCATTAAATCCTAGAGATAATTAAAATCATGATTGTCAGGGGTTCCCATACACTCCCAATTTACTGCTGGCAATATGCTGATATCAATTTCGATCAAACTTTGTTAAAATATAACTAAAGCTAAAACTTTTCTTTTCATTTTGGATAGAGCAAGGAATGAAGAAACCCTGGTAAGGTGTTTTTTTTCCCAACTGTGCCCCATTGGGGAGATTTTCCCTTTATATCCTGTTCAGTAGACAAACCTCTCCAAATGGAGGGGAATGCCCTTTAATTGTCACTGGAACAAGTGTCCCCATTGGAAGATTCCCCTTTTATTCCTGTTCTGGTGACAACTCAAAACTCCAGTTTCTCCCTCACCTTCAGCCCTAGTGACAATGGTCACCAGGACAAATCAAGAGAGTATGGCCCTAATGGGGACACGGAAAAAGGACCAGGCAAGGGTTACTCACTTTACTGAAAACAAAAAAAACTGTTGGCTTCAGATATACTTTAAAGTGTTCCTAAACCCACAACAGTACAATCCGTCTGTAGATGCAGTAAAGCATGCTTGTTATACTCACTGTGGTACCTAAGGGGTTAATGCTCTGCATTGTGTAAAAAGGCTGTTCTATTCTGTCTTCTCTGATCCTCCCCTTCCTCTACTGTCCCCAATCCACCTGCTGATAGTACAGAGCTCTAGGAGTCACTCTGAACATGCTCAGTTTTGTATTGCTAGTTTTTTTTTTGGGATGGTGCATGTAACCAGCACAGGACATATCAGCGCTGTCCAGACAGAGGGTTGGGGGTTATGCAGCCTCATAGGACAGTCAGAGGAGAATGAAAACTCCTCCTACAAGATAAACCAGTGCTCAGCCCAACACTGATAGAAGTCATAATACTGCTATATACTGAGGTATTTTTTTCTTGGGAGAGGGCATGTGATCAGCACAGGGCCAATCAGCAATGTCCAGACAGAGGTCAGGGGTTCTGCATCCTCCTAGAGCAGAAAGAAAACTCCTCCTATAAGCTTTAACCAGTGCTCTGCTGGCCACTGATAGAAGTCACAAGACTGCCATATACTGCTGACGAGAAAAGGTATTTAGCAGTTTATATTTACTAAAATAATAGCATGTTGTGTGTACTGTAGGAGACCAGACATAGTGAATGCAGGGTCTGGGGAGACCAGATATAGTGAATGCAGGGTCTGGGGAGACCAGATATAGTGAATGCAGGGTCCGGGGAGAGCGGACATAGTGAATGCAGGGTCCAGGGAGACAGGATATAGTGAATGCAGGGTCCGGGGAGACCAGATATAGTGAATGCAGGGTCCGGGGAGAGCGGACATAGTGAATGCAGGGTCCAGGGAGACAGGATATAGTGAATGCAGGGTCCGGGGAGACCAGATATAGTGAATGCAGGGTCCGGGGAGACCAGATATAGTGAATGCAGGGTCCGGGGAGAGCGGATATAATGAATGCAGGGTCCGTGGAGACCGGATATAGTGAATGCAGGGTCCAGGGAGACCAGATATAGTGGATGCATGGTCCGGGGAGACCAGATATAGTGAATGCAGGGTCCGGGGAGAGCGGATATAATGAATGCAGGGTCCGGGGAGACCGGATATAGTGAATGCAGGGTCCTGGGAGAGCGGATATAATGAATGCAGGGTCCGGGGAGACCGGATATAGTGGATGCAGGGTCCTGGGAGATCGGATCTAGTGAATGCAGGGTCCGGGGAGAACGGATATAGTGAATGCAGGGTCCGGGGAGACCAGATATAGTGAATGCAGGGTCCGGGGAGAGCGGATATAATGAATGCAGGGTCCGTGGAGACCGGATATAGTGAATGCAGGGTCCTGGGAGATCGGATCTAGTGAATGCAGGGTCCGGGGAGAACGGATATAGTGAATGCAGGGTCCGGGGAGACCAGATATAGTGAATGCAGGGTCCGGGGAGAGCGGATATAATGAATGCAGGGTCCGTGGAGACCGGATATAGTGAATGCAGGGTCCAGGGAGACCAGATATAGTGGATGCATGGTCCGGGGAGACCAGATATAGTGAATGCAGGGTCCGGGGAGAGCGGATATAATGAATGCAGGGTCCGGGGAGACCGGATATAGTGAATGCAGGGTCCTGGGAGAGCGGATATAATGAATGCAGGGTCCGGGGAGACCGGATATAGTGAATGCAGGGTCCTGGGAGATCGGATCTAGTGAATGCAGGGTCCGGGGAGAACGGATATAGTGAATGCAGGGTCCAGGGAGACCGGATATAGTGAATGCAGGGTCTGGAGAGACCAGATCTAGTGAATGCAGGGTCCGGGGAGAGCGGATATAGTGAATGCAGGGTCCAGGGAGACCAGATATAGTGGATGCATGGTCCGGGGAGACCAGATATAGTGAATGCAGGGTCCAGGGAGAGCGGATATAATGAATGCAGGGTCCGGGGAGACCGGATATAGTGAATGCAGGGTCTGGAGAGACCAGATCTAGTGAATGCAGGGTCCGGGGAGATCAGATATAGTGAATGCAGGGTCCGGGGAGAGCGGATATAATGAATGCAGAGTCCGGGGAGACCGGATATAGTGAATGCAGGGTCCGTGGAGACCGGATATAGTGAATACAGGGTCCGGGTAGCCCGGATCTAGTGAATGCAGGGTCTGGAGAGACCAGATCTAGTGAATGCAGGGTCTGGGGAGACCGTATATAGTGAATGCAGGGTCCGGGGAGACCGTATATAGTGAATGCAGGGTCCGGGGAGACCAGATATAGTGAATGCAGGGTCCGGGGAGACCGGATATAGTGAATGCAGGGTCCGGGGAGACCGGATATAGTGAATACAGGGTCTGGGGTTTAGTAACACTTTAAAACTCCATATGTGAACCTCTTTTCATGAAAACAAGCAATAAAGACACAGAAACTTTTTTAATTCAAAAAATTATTTTTTTTTACTGCTGCTTGTTCCAAATATTCACAAAATAAATATATTTGTAATAAAAATAAAAAAAAGATGTAAACCAACCAATATGAGCAAAGAGAATAATCTCTACAAATATCATCTGGTTTTCACTGTTAAATTTCACCACAATCTAGTTTACAGGCAGGAAAAGGGTTCGATCGATCATGGGACTATAGGCCCTAGCATGCACTGTGGTGATCAGGTTGGCAATCCCCTTCTGCCTACTCATAGTACACGGCATAGACATTAGCCAGAGCAAACAAGGAGCTGTTCTTAAAGGTGTAGGAGGAAAAGGTGTCGTTAGCTGGGTCCCATATACACCGGCTGCCAACCCGCATGCCCTGATCGTTCAGCTGTCCGATGTAGATGAGGACGATTGTTTTATATCGCGGGATCATCAAGTCCTTTACTCTGGCTTTAACTACCTGGAAATCAAAACATTAGAGCGTCTATAAAATGGTGGAAAGGAAAGACAGAACACATTAAAAGAACACTCCAATTTCCAGAATCCCACTCCTGCATTTTCCATTTCCAAGCTGCATCAGCCCAATCTGAATGGTTCACATCTATCATGATTTCCTCTATCTAAGATGGAAGCACCACACCACAAATGAATAGTCCAGATACAACTTTATTCCCATGACATGGTCAGGTAGAAGAACAAAAGAAGAACCCAACGCGTTTCAGGGGTCCAACCTCCCCCCCATTATCAGAGATAAGAAAACATAACAAAGGAAAATCTAAAACACAAAGGTTTCTCATCAGACTTGCATAAAATCACAATTGGTTTATATAGAACATTCCATATATTATAACACGGATCAAAAAAAGAAAAATATGATAAAAGAGATCATTTAAAAAATGAAGTTTTTTTAATCTTTTTGTTATCATGGTTTACCCTTTTTAATAGTAGTTTTTATACCAATCAATCAATTGTTCTTTATAAAATCACAATCAGCATATAAATAACAATCAGCATATAAATAACAATCAGCATATAAATAACCTTCAGTATATAAAAAAAACTACTATTAATAAAAAGGTAAAAAACATGAGAAGCAATACATTTGATTTGATTTGGATACTCCTTTGTTTCTCATGCACTTTAGCAAGAATTGTTGGGTTGCCATTAACAATTAATGGCAACACATGTGCATAAAAAGATGCATGTCTTTGTGAACTATAGGAACCCACACAATTTTGCTTGCGTTCCTGCATAGCACAAGTTATATATTTACATAGTTAGTCTAGCTGAAAAAAAGACAAAAGTACAGCCAGTTCAACAACAAAAATTTTTTTTATAATCCTAAACGCACAGTTGATCCAGAGGAAGGCAAAAAAAACAGCAAAGCATGATCCAATTTGCTCCTGCAGGGAAAACATTCCTTCCTGATCCCCCGAGAGGCAATCGGATATTCCCTGGATCAACTTTACCTATAAATGTTATATCCAGTTATATTCTGTGTATCCAAGAAAGAATCCAGGACTTTCCTACAGCAATCCACCGAGCTGACCAGAACCAATTTACATATCCCCCCTTATGTATTATACATGGAGATCATATCCCCCTTATGTATTATACATGGAGATCATATCCCCCTTATGTATTATACATGGAGATCATATCCTCCCTTATGTATTATACATGGAGATCATATCCCCCCTTATGTATTATACATGGAGATCATACCCCCCCTTATGTATTATACATGGAGATCATATCCCCCCTTATGTATTATACATGGAGATCATATCCCCCCTTATGCATTATACATGGAGATCATATCCCCCCCTTATGTATTATACATGGAGATCACATCCCCCCTTATGTATTATACATGGAGATCACATCCCCCCCTTATGTATTATATGGAGATCATATCCCCCTTATGTATTATACATGGAGATCATATCCCCCCTTATGTATTATACATGGAGATCATATCCCCCTCATGTATTATACATGGTGATCATATCCCCCCTTATGTATTATACATGGAGATCATATCCCCCTTATGTATTATACATGGAGATCATATCCCCCCTTATGTATTATACATGGTGATCATATCCCCCCTTATGTATTATACATGGAGATCATATCCCCCCTTATGTATTATACATGGAGATCATATCCCCCTTATGTATTATACATGGAGATCATATCCCCCCCTTATGTATTATATGGAGATCATATCCCCCCTTATGTAATATACATGGAGATCATATCCCCCCCTTATGTATTATATGGAGATCATATCCCCCCTTATGTATTATACATGGTGATCATATCCCCCCCTTATGTATTATACATGGAGATCATATCCCCCCCTTATGTATTATATGGAGATCATATCCCCCTTATGTATTATACATGGAGATCATATCCCCCCCTTATGTATTATACATGGTGATCATATCCCCCCTTATGTATTATACATGGTGATCATATCCCCCCTTATGTATTATACGTGGAGATCATATCCCCCCTTATGTATTATACATGGAGATCATATCCCCCCCTTATGTATTATACATTGAGATCATATCCCCCCTTATGTATTATACATGGAGATTATTTCCCCCCTTAATCTCCTCTTCTCAGTAGAGAATAAATTCATTTCCTCTAATCTTTCCTCATAGCTGATCTCCTCCATGCGTCTTATCAGTCTGGTTGCCCTTCTCTGTACTTTCTCCAGTTCCCCAATGTTCTTTTTGTGAATTGGTGCCCAAAACTGAACTGCATATTCCAGATGAGGTATTACTAATGATTTGTACCGGGGGGGGGGGGGGAATGATATCTCTATCTCTGCAGTCTATACCTCTTTTAAAACAAGAGAGGATTTTGCTCGCTTTGGATCCCGCAGCTTGGCATTGCATGTCTTTATTAACCTTGTGATCTACCAGAACCCCCAGATCCTTCTCCATCATTGGTTCCCCCAGATGTACCCCCCCTAGTATGTATGATGCATGCATATTCTTAGCCCCCAAGTGCAGAACCTTACATTTATCAACATTAAACCTAATTTTCCACATAGTCTCCCAATTACACAGAGCATTGAGGTCGGCTTGTAAATTGGAGACCAGGAGCTGACTGACAACTCATGGGGCCCCCGGGCAATAGGGGATCATGGGGCCCCTGTGTCCTTGCCCAAACTCAAAAAAGCCTATGAAAAAGGTACCAGGGGCATCTCATGGGGCCCCCTACTGACCACGGGCCCTCAGGCAGTGCCCGAGTTTCTAAATGGTCAGTCCGCTCCTGTTGGATACATCCTGTAAAGGACGTTATTCCACGGCACAGCTTGGTGTCATCTGCAAAGACTGAAATGGGATTATTAATCACAGACCCGATATTGTTTATGTTTAAGTGTGAACAGAACTTTGGTGTGTCCCAGTTTGGCTCTTTCTCCCCTAAGAGATTCATGAATAAATGATTGGAGATCTATTGGTTTCCCATCACTGCGAGTCTCACCTCTGAAATGGTCTTTGTCATTTGTCTACATAACTCGGCTTCATACTTCTCCTCCTGAAGATAACTGGTCAGGACGTCCTTCAGAATATTGTTCACTGTGGCTACAGGAAAGCGTCTCGTGGGGCCTACAACAGAGAAACAGATTTTATCAAGAGGCCTTGTAACTAACTTCACAAAATTGCAGATAAGAGTACAGAAAGATCTCATATTTGAAATAATTAATTGCAGCATTTCTCCTTTCGATACCATTTTATATTCACTAGTAATGTTGCTCTGACCTCTGAAAATCTGCCTCCTCCTGAAAGAATCAGTTCCCTTGCACAGCCCCCTCCCATCTTGCACATCATAGCCCTTTCCATCTAATTATTGTCTGTGCTGACCCAGCTCCTCTGCCTGTCCCTTCATCATCCTACATAACCTTTTATGTGGCTGCCGGCTGAGCAGTGAAGAGGAATACATAACCTGCAGGGACTTCGTCACTGCTCAAACTCCCTCCAACCCTGTTCCCCCTCACTCAGCTACCCCCTCATCACCCCTCTCCCACGGCCCCACCCCTGCTCTGACCTCCACTTCCACCCCACCCTTCATTCCTCATACTGAAGCCCCTCCAACACTTCACACCTTTGACCTTACTACCATCGAGGAAGTCTCCAAGATCCTCTCTGATGCCCGCCTCACCACCTGCCCCCTCGACCCTATCCCCTCACAACTCCTACGACCTCCCTCCCCCTCCATCCTATGCTCCCTCACCCACATCTTTAATCTCTCCCTCTCCTCCAGCTCTTTCCCCTCCCCTCTGAAACATGCACACATCACCCCCATACTTAAAAAGCCCTCCCTGGACCCCAATGACCCAAACAACCTCAGACCCATCTCCCTGCTCCCATTTACATCCAAACTCCTCGAGCGCCTAGTCTACACCCGCCTATGCTCTCACCTCAACGACAACAACCTCCTCGATCCCCTACAGTCCGGCTTCCGTCCCCTACACTCCACCGAAACTGCCTTACTCAAACTCTCCAACGACCTGCTAACTGCCAAAGCTAATGGCCATTATTCAGTGCTCCTACTCCTTGACCTCTCTGCGGCCTTCGACACAGTCGACCACCCCCTCCTCCTCAAAAAACTACACTCCCTCGGCCTCAGAGATTCTGCTCTCTCCTGGCTCTCATCCTACCTGTCACAACGCTCTTTCAGCATTACCTATAATGCTACCACCTCCCCCTCACTCCCCCTCTCTGTTGGGGTCCCTCAAGGCTCTGTCCTCGGACCCCTTCTCTTCTCCATCTACACTTCCTCCCTTGGCCAACTCATACACTCTCACGGCTTCAACTACCACCTGTATGCCGACGACACACAAATCTATCTCTCAACCCCCCACCTCACCCCCTCGGTCTCTGCCCGAATCACACACCTACTGAGCGAAATTTCTGACTGAATGTCGCTCCACTTCCTTAAACTGAACCTCGAGTTTCCTTAAACTGAACCTGAAGACCGAGTTTCTTGTCTTCCCCCCAGCCCGGACACCACCCCCCATTGACTTCTCCATCACATCCAACAACGCCACCATCAAACCCGCCCCGCAGGCCAGAGTACTGGTGTCATTCTGGACTCCAACCTATCCTTCCAGCCCCAAGTCCAATCTTTAACAAACTTGTGCAGACTCCACCTCCGCAACATCGGCAAAATCCGCACGTTCCTAACCCCAGAAACTACTAAGCAACTCATCCACTCCCTCATCATATCACGACTCAACTACTGCAACTCCCTCCTCACTGGCCTGCCTCGCCACAGGCTATCCCCGCTTCAGTCCATCCTGAATACGGCTGCCAGACTCATTCACCTTTCCAACCGCTCCATCTCCGCCACCCCCCTCTGCCAATCCCTCCACTGGCTTCCGATTGCGCAACGGATAAAATTCAAAATCCTAACACTGATGTACAAAGCTGTCCACCATACTTCCCCGAACTACATCACCGACCTAATATCCAAGTACCACCCAACACGCACACTCCGCTCCTCACAAGACCTCCTTCTCTCTAGTTCCCTGGTCTCCTCCTCCCATGCCCGCCTCCAGGACTTCTCCAGGATGTCACCCATCCTCTGGAACTCCCTGCCCCAACCCATCAGATTATCACCTACTCCTCTCCTTTAGGCGCACCCTGAAAACCCATCTCTTCAGGGAAGCCTACCCCACCCCCTGCTAACTTGCCGACCTCCTCCACTCTTCCTACCACTCCATCCCCCACAGCTATCTCCTCCAGTGCCACCATCCCCTCCCTCCTAGATTGTAAGCTCGAAAGAGCAGGGCCCTCGATCCCCTCATGTTTTGCATTGTATTGGTATTGTTCTGTCACATGTTCTGTCCCCCTTTGTAATGTACAGTGCTGAGCGAACTATTGGCGCTTTATAAATACTTATATAACAAGTGCAGCGCTCGTCGTTAATAAAGTGAATGGATGGAACACAGTGTCATAAATCAAATATATAAAACTTATAATAAATGATATAAAATAGTCCCATAAATATAAATAAATCAGGATAGTGAAACAGGATAATGGAAGGTGACTTCGTTGTCCGGGTAGTATTGGAAATGAAATGCGCACTCACCGGACACGCATATTAAATGCGCCTTGTATGTAACAATCCTGATCCTGGGTGGTAGGAGGTCCTCCTTAAGTCAGAACCCAAATGAGCTGTCCTTCTCACTTCTCACTTAGAAATGCCCGTGTGGTCCTGGTGGGTGCTGTCACTCCCAAGGGGCTGGATGGTAAGTGGTGATCCGCCTTAGTAATGGACCTGTAGGCTAGAGTACTCCCCCAGGGGACAACAAGGATACCTCCATAGTGTAGTAGATTTAAATTTTATTCATATGAAAGGTGCATCACATAAAAGAGTGCAAAAACTGTTGCAGACAACTGTCTGTAGGGGGACTGACCAGCTGGTGATATGTAATGGCCGCCGGAGCTCCACGATGCTCCGGCGGCGTGACGTCACGAGGAGCCACACCACGCCGTGACGTCACGCCGCCGGAGCATCGTGGAGCTCCGGCGGCCATTACATATCACCAGCTGGTCAGTTCCCCTACAGACAGTTGTCTGCAACAGTTTTTGCACTCTTTTATGTGATGCACCTTTCATATGAATAAAATTTAAATCTACTACACTATGGAGGTATCCTTGTTGTCCCCTGGGGGAGTACTCTAGCCTACAGGTCCATTACTAAGGCGGATCACCACTTACCATCCAGCCCCTTGGGAGTGACAGCACCCACCAGGACCACACGGGCATTTCTAAGTGAGAAGTGAGAAGGACAGCTCATTTGGGTTCTGACTTAAGGAGGACCTCCTACCACCCAGGATCAGGATTGTTACATACAAGGCGCATTTAATATGCGCGTCCGGTGAGTGCGCATTTCATTTCCAATACTACCCGGACAACGAAGTCACCTTCCATTATCCTGTTTCACTATCCTGATTTATTTATATTTATGGGACTATTTTATATCATTTATTATAAGTTTTATATATTTGATTTATGACACTGTGTTCCATCCATTCACTTTATTAACGACGAGCGCTGCACTTGTTATATATATTGTTCCCTTCTTAGGTTATTGGTACCTAATTTTGTGCATAGCAGCTTGTTCATTTTCACTAAGGCGCTTTTTACTCTCTTTATATGCTTTATAAATACTGTATAATAATAATAATAGTGTCCCTTGAGTGACAGTTCTTAGTCTGCTGGGGTTGCTGATATCTCATCCAAGGTGGCGCCACCCAGACATTCTGGGTTCATCTGGGTGGACTGACCCTTTAAATTCATTTTTAATGCAGATCAATACAGAATTCATACCTAACTGATATGTATTTTCCATCTGCACAGCTGGACGGTGTATGTCATCGTGGTGTCCCGGTTCATCGATATAAGACACTGTGCTCATAGAGCTACAATAAAACACAATCAAAAAATAATTATTCATACAGCCAGTGCCGGGACAAGGTCATCTAGAGCCCAGAGCGAACATGCCAAATTGCACTCGCCCCCCCCCCCCAAAGATGTATGAGCATTATGTTGTAGCAACACATCCCCCCCCCGGAAAAGAAAAAAAAATTGAGCACTTATCTGCATGCTTCTCCCTTCCCATATACCCCCAGTAAAAATCTTCCCCCCAAAAAATTTCCACCTCCTAGTACATCCTCTACCCTTCAAATTTCCTCTTCGAGTACAAATCCTCCCCCCCATTCTATATCCCCGCTCCCAGCACACATTCCCTCCCCCCAAACAAAAAATCCCCTCCTAATACAAATCCCTTCTTCCCTCTACCATATCACCTTTTCAAGCACAATCCCCAAATCCCTACCCCGCCACAAATCCTCTTCCCCCTCCCAACACTTACCCCCAGCCACCTCCCAAATTCCTCCTCCCAACACAATTGCTTCCCCTCCAATCTCATTGTGGTGCCCCCCCCCCGCCTCACATGAAACCACAGTGCCCAGGGCAGCTGTCCCTCCTGCCCATCCCTGCATACAGCCAGCTACAATGTATTGTACAATCGGTTACGTTCCATCAGGATTCCCTAAAGCTGACCTTCAGACTTCCCCTTAGTTAAGATGCCGGTGCTGGGGACCCAAATACTGGTGAAGAATCGGCTCCGGTGAGGACAGCTCTGGATCCCTTGACAGGTAGGTGTACTTTTATTAAAAGTCAGCAGCCATAGTATTTGTAGTTGGTGACATATTTTTTGGGGGAAACTCTGAAGCTCCTCCTCATGTAATGCAGACAATGTCCTTGGAATCCAGACCTGTTGGGGAAGGGGGGGGGTCTAGGGGTCACTAATAGCAATTGTGGGTGCATCCCAAAGATATGTGCCTGGGCACCCATATGACCTAACTTGGCCCCTTGCCTGAAAAGCCCGGCCCTTTCCAACCATCTTTGGTCCTGAAATTGGGAGTGACGCCTAATACAGAGAGAAGGTTTGTCTGCTCACTCTCTGGATTCTCTGGGCTTGTTCAGGTTGTCTCTGGGTTTCACTTCATGGCTGCCCAGTGATGAAACGCTTCCTCTCTTCTTCAGCAGGCGGGCAGCCTTGTCCTTGGCGGCGTCTGACATCTCTGTGAAAAAAGCAGCGACATCTCTCAGATCCCAAAATGGATCAAGCGGATCTGACCTAGAATGTATCTAAAGCCAACACTGTGGAAGGATTAGAACCCTTGCTAGGCTTTTACTGCTGCCCATGTCTCCACAAGGGAGATTCACCCTCTCTACATGTCCTGGTAACAACGAGGACCTTTTCATGTAAGTGGTTTACTGTGGTACATTCATTCACATGCGTTAATGTGCGTTATGGTGCGTGTCAATGTGTGATGCATTAGGACAGCCCTTTCATTATGTATGTACCACAATGGATAAAATAAATGTGCGTGGCTTTTGTTACTGTGGCATAATATAACGAACGGTATATCCATTATGGTGGGCTGTGTATGACATTCTATAGATAATGTGTCAGGGTGTCATTTATAACAGGAGATGGTCAGAGACTGCAAACATGAAACAGGACATGGTCAGTGACTGAAGACAAATTATTATTATACAGGATTTATATCGCGCCAACAGTTTGCTCAGCACTTTACAAAATGAAGGCAGGCATGACATTTACAATACAATTTGGTACAAGAGGAAACAGAGGGCCCAGCGCGTTAGAGCTTACAATCTAGGAGACAAATAACAGGAGATTGTCAGAGACTGCAGACATAAAAAAGGAGACTGTCAGACACCGTAGACATAAAAAAAAAGGAGATTGTCAGAGACTGTAGACATAAAAAAAAGGAGATTGTCAGAGACTGCAGACATGCTACATAAGATGGTCAGAGACTGCAGACATAAAAAAAAGGAGATTGTCAGAGACCGTAGACATAAAAAAAAGGAGATTGTCAGAGACCGTAGACATAAAAAAAAGGAGATTGTCAGAGACCGTAGACATAAAAAAAAAAGGAGATTGTCAGAGACTGCAGACATGCTATAGGAGAAGGTCAGAGACTGCAGACATATAAAAGGAGATGGTCAGAGACTGCAGACATGCTATAGGAGAAGGTCAGAGACTGCAGACATATAACAGGAGATGGTCAGAGACGGCAGACATGCTACATAAGATGGTCAGAGACTGCAGACATGCTATAGGAGAAGGTCAGAGACTGCAGACATATAACAGGAGATGGTCAGAGACTGCAGACATATAACAGGAGATGGTCAGAGACGGCAGACATGCTACATAAGATGGTCAGAGACTGCAGACATGCTACATAAGATGGTCAGAGACTGCAGACATGCTACATAAGATGGTCAGAGACTGCAGACAAGATACAGGATATGGTCAGAGACTGCAGACAAGATACAGGATATGGTCAGAGACTGCAGACATGCTACAGGATCTGGTCAGAGACTGCAGACATGCTACAGGAGGTGGTCAGAGGCTGCAGACATGCTACAGGAGGTGGTCAGAGGCTGCAGACATATAACAGGAGATGGTCAGAGATTGCAGACATATAACAGGAGATGGTCAGAGATTGCAGACATATAACAGGAGATGGTCAGAGATTGCAGACATATAACAGGAGATGGTCAGAGATTGCAGACATATAACAGGAGATGGTCAGAGACTGCAGACATATAACAGGACATGGTCAGAGACTGCAGACATATAACAGGAGATGGTCAGGGACTGCAGACATATAACAGGAGATGGTCAGAGACTGCAGACATATAACAGGAGATGGTCAGAGATTGCAGACATATAACAGGAGATGGTCAGGGACTGCAGACATATAACAGGAGATGGTCAGAGACTGCAGACATATAAAACAGGAGATGGTCAGGGACTGCAGGCATGCTATAGGAGATGGTCAGAGACTACAAACATATAACAGGAGATGGTCAGAGACTTCAGACATATAACAGGACATGGTCAGAGACTGCAGAGATGCAACAGGAGATGGACAGAGACTACAGACATGTTATACAGGGTGTTAGAGACTAGGCACGTGCTTCAGAAAACAGAGATATAGACTGAAGACACATTACGTGAGATTGCTAGAGGTAACTGCTATTTAAGGGCAATAGTGAAACACAGAGTAATGTCTGCTGGGGCCACAAAGAAATAAATGCCCTCGGGCCGCAGGTTGGGCTCAAGGCTCGTAGAAGACATAAATGTTCAATGCTGTAGTCCCCTATAACTATTTCTTTCTCTTACCATCTTTGCACTAAAATGCAATTTTCATCTTTTTCAACCTTTGTGGCATCTCAGTGCTGCTGATCCCCTGCAGCCTCTTTGCAGCCACTCCTATTGGTGGAGCACGGTGTCATTTTTCTGGGGCTCTCCCATTGGTCTCTATAGTGCTCATAGTTGTGCCTCATACTCATACTAGCAATGGGTCACATTCCACACAGACTCATAGAACAGTCATTGACAGTCAAGGAAGCGTGGATTGTCATTGTGTCTGCTCACCCTGGGGCAATGTGACACCACGGCAGCCCGTCTCCTGGATACCCTCCACCCGCCACAAACACACTGGCACCAGCAACTGATCCTCTGCCTTTATCCCTTCAATGTCAGCCCCCCCCTCTCCTGCAGATGGATGGCCCGTGTGACCGCCGGTGTCAGAACATCTGACTTACACTTGAAGTGTTCAAAAGTTCCGGTCACTGTGATCACACACATGGAGGCAGAACGTTCACATAATAAAAAGGAAACATCGCCTCCTCTCTGGTCTTCTCTATATAAACAAGGTCACCGGTATAAATGATTGGAGTTTTATTTCCCTGCTCCCAGGTGTATGCAACCCTGAAAATGATATTACAGAGAAGTACCGATGGACTCCAGAGTTTTATCCTAGAAATACAGTTGCAAGAAAAAGTATGTGAACCCCTTGGGATTCCGTGGAGTTTTGCATGAATTGGGCATAAAATGTGCTCTGAACGTCATCTAAGTCACAACAATAGAAGAACACAGTCTGCTGAACATAATACTACACAAACATTAGATGTTGCCATGGTTTAATTGCACATAACATGTAAACATTCACAGTGCAGGGAGGAAAAAGTATGTGAGGCCCTTGCTTAATGACTTCTCCCAGAGCTAATTGGAGCCAGGAGTGAGCCAACCTTGACTCCAATCAGTGTGATGATATTGGATGTGTTGCTGACAGCTGTCCTGCCCTTAAAAAACACACACCTGTTTTGGGTTTACTGGTTTCAAGAAGCACTGTCTGATGTGAACCATGCCTCACAAAAAAGAGCTCTCAGAAGACCCGCGATCAAGAATTGTTGACTTGCATGAAGCTGGAAAGGGTTACAAAAGTATCTCCAAAAGCCTTGATGTTCATGTGTCCACGGTAAGACAGACTGTCTACAAATGGAGAAAGTTTAGCACTGTTGCTACTCTCCCTAGGCGTGGTCGTCCTGTAAAAATGACTGCAAGAGCACAGCACAGAATGCTGCATGAGGTAAAGAAGAATCCCAGAGTGTCAGCTAAAGACCTACAGAAATCTCTGGCACATGCTAACATTTTTGTTGACACATCTACAATAAGGAAAACATTAAACAAGAATGGAGTACATGGGAGGAGGAAGCCATTGCTGTCCAAAAAGAATATTGCAGCACGTTTGAAGTTTGCAAAAGAGCACCTGGATGTTCCACAGCACTACTGGCAAAATATACTGTGGACAGATGAAACCAAGATCCACTATGTGTGGAGAAAAAAAGGCACAGCACACCAACATCAAAACCTCATCCCCACTGTGAAACATGGCGGAGGGAGCATCATGGTTTGGGGCTGCTTTGCTGCCTCAGGGCCTGGACAGATTGTTGTCATTGATGGGAAAGTGAATTCCAGAGTTTATCAAGACATTTTGCAGGAAAACGTACGACCATCTGTCTGCCAACTGAAGCTCCACAGAGGATGGGTGATGCAACAGGACAATGACCCAAAGCATACAAGTAATTCAACAAAACAATGGCTGCAACAGCACAGAATACGCCTTCTGGAGTGGCCCAGTCAGAGTCCTGACCTCAACCCGATTGAAATGCTGTGGCATGACCTTAAGAGAGCAATTCACACCAGACATCCCAAGAATATTGCTACACTGAAACAGTTTTGTGAAGAGGAGTGGTCCAAAATGACTCCAGATCGTTGTGCAGGTCTGATCTGCAACTACAGGAAACGTTTGGTTGAGGTTATTGCTGCCAAAGGAGGGTCAACCGGTTATAAAGTCCAATGGTTCACATACTTTTTCCTCCCTGCACTGTGAATGTTTACATGTTATGTGCAATTAAACCATGGCAACATCTAATGTTTGTGTAGTATTATGTTCAGCAGACTGTGTTCTTCTATTGTTGTGACTTAGATGACGTTCAGAGCACATTTTATGCCCAATTCATGCAAAACTCCACGTAATCCCGAGGGGATCATATACTTTTTCTTGCAACTGTACATTGTTCCAGACAATGACCAACGTGGGTAATCAATTGATACAATGTATCTTTTTATCAATTGTTTATTTATTAACGTGTCTATAAAGGACGATGTCACATAATATGAATATAAAATGACTGTTCAAATTGCATGACAAATGGCATCCAATGATCAGCAATGGGACCGTTCTAATCAGTGCAACTCCGACTAGTTCCTGCACTACGTTTGCCAATTTTGAGTGCGACATCTGTGTATAAAGCTGCCTAGATGTCTATCAAGTCGCACTGCCACCCAACTTTGAGATTGTGCCACCTCAAGTGAAGTCGCTATACTATATATACTATAGGAGGTGGGGAAAATGGGAAGATTTTGTGTCCAAGGTGAAAAATATGAAGTAGAGTGGGATAGCAGAAAGTACATATTATTTAGGAAAAGATGTAATGAGAAATGCAGAGTGCGTGGTTTTACTCGTGGGGGGAGGTTGGTTTTTCGGGGAGGGTGGGGATATTAGCAGGGGCGGACTGACCATTTGGAAACTCAGGCACTGCCCAAGGGCCTGGGGTCAGTAGGGGGCCCCATGAGATGCCCCTGGTACCATTTTCATAGGCTTTTTTGAGTTTGGGCAAGGACACAGGGGCCCCATGATTACCTATTGCCCTGGGGCCCCATGAGTTGTCAGTCCGCCCCTGGGTATTAGTTAGGGGGGATGGGGGGTGAAGGAAATAAAGATAGAAGGGGGATAAAGATTGAAAGGGATATAATTAAGGGTTGGGATATATCTGAAAGTTTTGTATGTTATATGAGAGTAATGATGAAATTTGTATTTTATATTGAAAATGAATAAATATTTAAATTAAAAAAAAAAAAGTGAAGTCCCACAATTGCAAAATCAGATCCAGTGTGAACCAGGGCTTAAGGCAAAAAAATGTTCCACTGGAAGTATCTCCCCATCACCGGATCCAGGGTTGTGCCCATCTGCAGTGGGGCTCTCCCAGCAATTGTACAATGTTCACCATGATAATATGCCAACCTTTTCATGATCTATGTGATCTAATAAATATTATTTGCATTCACTAATTTAGTGACCATACTCCGCATAGGATTTGTAATATACCACTTTTTGGCAGGTCTGTTCTTGTCAGCTGCTATTTTCTTTCTATATGTTATTTGGTTCAGACTCCACACCTTATACTTTAGGTGAGACGGGGATAACTTATGATAGGGTGATTACACCTCATTATGATGGCATCTTTTTTCCTATATCAAGCTCTCCCAGCATTCACAGGACAGAGAGGCAGCAGCAGCAGGACAGCCTGCTGCTGTCAATCAAGTCCTGTGAGCAAAGAGCGGGGGCGATGCCAAGCTACGCTGTGTGTGTCTACAGATGCACACAGCTCTCAGCACAGGAGTGAGCCCACAGGTGAGCCCCTATAGGTAGCAGCTTCCTATGGTGGCACACTAAGAGGAGCATGGGTGGGGGATCTCAGAAGAGGATTGGGGCTGCATGAAAATATAACATGTTTATAAGTTATTAAAAAACAGGCCTTTACAAATACTTTAAAATGTTGAATTTACACTAAGAATATATTGTGCTCGCAAATGCATAAACTCGCATATACATGGAAATAACCTCATGAAGACACATAAAACAAATGCCTAAAATTACGTTCATAAAAGCAGTTGCTCAAACATCATTATCGTGTGCAAGAAGCCGAATAGGTAAGTATCCCAGGTGTGCCATATAGCACCACATTTATCCACCGTGTTCCTTAACCTGGCTGTAAGATATTCTGTGTGACGCACCTCTCTCCCGATTTATCAGGTTTTCCAAGGTAGGAGGGGGTCCAATGTTTCCACTTAGTGGTGCTCAGATACAATGCATTTGATGGATTGTGGTACGCTACAAATAAAATCTTGTGATCTTGTATCAGTACGTCTCTTCGTTATGTATCAACAGACAGGTAGAATGGTATCTGTGTACATTCTGATAGGTTATAGTTACACTGCCCAGCGCCGGTGTCCTGAATTCAGTTCCCAACAAAGATCACGGCAGGCTGCACACTCCACGAACATCATTATTGCTTCTCTTCTTATACTGTTTTATTAACCCAATATCACCAGACTCCACCTCCGCAATATCGCCAAAATCCGCACGTTCCTAACCCCAGAAACCACTAAACAGCTCATCCACTCCCTCATCATATCACGACTCGACTACTGCAACTCCCTCCTCACTGGCCTGCCTCGCTGCTGGCTATCCCCGCTTCAGTCCATCCTGAATACGGCTGCCAGACTCATTCACCTTTCCAACTGCTCCGTCTCCGCCACCCCCCTCTGCCAATCCCTCCACTGGCTTCCGATGGCCCAACGGATCAAATTCAAAATCCTAACACTGACGTACAAAGCCGTCCACCATACTGCCCCGAACTACATCACTGACCTAATATCCAAGTACCACCCAACACGCACACTTCGCTCCTCACAAGACCTCCTTCTCGCTAGTTCCCTGGTCTCCTCCTCCCATGCCCACCTCCAGGACTTCTCCAGGGTGTCACCCATCCTCTGGAACTCCCTGCCCCAACCCATCAGATTATCACCTACTCTCCTCTCCTTTAGGCGCACCCTGAAAACCCACCTCTTCAGGGAAGCCTACCCCACCCCTTGATAACCTGCCGACCTCCTCCACTCTTCCTACCACTCCATCCCCCACAGCTATCTCCTCCTGTGCCACCATCCCCTCCCTCCTAGATTGTAAGCTCCAAAGAGCAGGGCCCTCAATCCCCTCATGTTTTGCATTGTATTGGTATTGTTCTGTCACATGTTCTGTCCCCCTTTGTAATGTACAGCGCTGAGCGAACTATTGGCGCTTTATAAATACTGTATAATAATAATAATCACCAAAATAACACATATGTACAGCGGTAACGAGGGTGGGCTTCAACATCCACACGCCACACGTATGAGTCCATGGTTTCTGTGCTGGGACCGTGTTCCCAGCGCAGTGACCAAGCTGTCATAGAGAGCTCTTAGTCTCTTGCTATGATCGGTAACCGGCGGGACAGGCTCCTAATCATGTGACCTCAAATGATTGGAAAATCCATCTCGCTTGGCTGGGCTGGGTTGGAAGGAGTTAATATAATAATCATTAGATAAATCAACCTTTTAAAAAAAATGCAAAGGAGAATGAACTCCAAATATCCCGGCCACCCCTCCAGACTTAGTGGCTGTGGTGCCCTGTGTTGCTGGCGTAGTGGTCCGTATATACACCGCAATAGACCGCTCTGGTGTGAGTATCTATCATAATGCTTGCAATGGCAAGCACTCATTGGTCAACGAGACCACATGACTATGCCGATCAATGAGAGGCACTTCTTTCTTCTAGGACAGGGGTCTCCAGACTTTCTAAACAAAGGGCCGGTTTACTGTCCTTCAAACTGTAGGGGGGCCGGACTGTGACCAGTGGGAGAATAAAATGTCCTGGTGTCAGTGGGGGTAAACAATGCCCAATCATTGGTATTAGGGGGAGGAATAGTGCCCCAACTTTGGTTTCAATAGAAGAAATAGTGCCCCATCATTGTTGTCAATGGGAGGAATAGTGCCCCATCATTGGTGTCAATAGGAGGAATATTGCCCCATCATTGGTGTCAGTGGGAGGAATAGTGCCCCATCATTGGTGTCAGTGGGAGGAATGGTGCCCCATCATTGATGTCAGTGGGAGGAATAGTGCCCCATCATTGGTGTCAGTGGGAGGAATGGTGCCCCATCATTGATGTCAGTGGGAGGAATGGTGCCCCATCATTGATGTCAGTGGGAGGAATAGTGCTCCATCATTGGTATCAGTGGTAGGAATAGTGCCCCATCATTGGTATCAGTGGGAGGAATAGTGCCCCATCATTGGTATCAGTGGGAGGAATAGTGCCCCATCATTGATGTCAGTGGGAGGAATGGTGCCCCATCATTGATGTCAGTGGGAGGAATAGTGCTCCATCATTGGTATCAGTGGTAGGAATAGTGCCCCATCATTGGTATCAGTAGGAGGAATAGTGCCCCTTCATTGTTGTCAATGGGAGGAATAGCGCCCCATCATTGGTGTCAATAGGAGGAATATTGCCCCATCATTGGTGTCAGTGGGAGGAATAGTGCCCCATCATTGGTGTCAGTGGGAGGAATGGTGCCCCATCATTGATGTCAGTGGGAGGAATAGTGCCCCATCATTGGTGTCAGTGGGAGGAATAGTGCCCCATCATTGGTATCAGTGGGAGGAATAGTGCCCCATCATTGGTATCAGTGGGAGGAATAGTGCCCCATCATTGATGTCAGTGGGAGGAATAGTGCCCCATCATCGGTATCAGTGGGAGGAATAGTGCCCCATCATCGGTGTCAGTGGGAGGAATAGTGCCCCATCATTGATGTCAGTGGGAGGAATGGTGCCCCATCATTGATGTCAGTGGGAGGAATGGTGCCCCATCATTGGTGTCAGTGGGAGGAATAGTGCCCCATCATTGGTGTCAGTGGGAGGAATAGTGCCCCATCATTGGTATCAGTGGGAGGAATAGTGCCCCATCATCGGTGTCAGTGGGAGGAATAGTGCCCCATCATTGATGTCAGTGGGAGGAATGGTGCCCCATCATTGATGTCAGTGAGAGGAATAGTGCCCCATCATTGGTGTCAGTGGGAGGAATAGTGCCCCATCATTGGTGTCAGTGGGAGGAATAGTTCTCCATCATTGATGTCAGTGGAAGGAATAGTTCTCCATCATTGATGTCAATTTGAGGAATAGTGCTCAATCAGTGGTGTCAATGGGAGAAATAGTGCCCCATCGTTAGTATCAATGGAAGGAATAGTGCCCCATCATTGGTGTCAATGGGTGGAAAAGTTCCCCATCATTGGTATCAATGGGAGAAATTGTGCCCCATCGTTAATATTAATGGGAAGAATAGTGTCCCATCATTGGTGTCAGTGTGAGGAATAGTGCCCCATCATTGGTGACATTGGGAGGAATAGTGCCCCATCAGTGGTGTCAGCGGGAGGAATAGTGCCCCATCATTGGTGTCAGTGGGAGGAATAGTGCCCCATCATCGGTGTCAGTGTGAGGAATAGTGCCCCATCATTGGTGTCAGTGGGAGGAATAGTGCCACATCATTGGTGACATTGGGAGGAATAGTGCCCCATCATTGGTGTCAATGGGAGAAATAGTGCCCCATCATTGGTATCAATGGGTGGAAAAGTTCCCCATCATTGGTATCAATGGGAGAAATTGTGCCCCATCGTTAATATTAATGGGAAGAATAGTGCCCCATCATTGGTGTCATTGGGAGGAATAGTGCCCCATCATCGGTGTCATTGGGAGGAATAGTGCCCGATCATCGGTGTCAGTGGGAGGAATAGTGCCCCATCATTGGTGTCAGTGGGAGGAATAGTGCCCCATCATTGGTGTCAGTGGGAGGAATACTGCCCCATCATTAGTATCAATGGGAAGAATAGTGTCCCATCATTGGTGTCAGTGTGAGGAATAGTGCCCCATCATTGGTGACATTGGGAGGAATAGTGCCCCATCATTGGTGTCAGCGGGAGGAATAGTGCCCCATCATTGGTATCAATGGGAGAAATTGTGCCCCATCATTGGTGTCAGTGTGAGGAATAGTGCTCCATTGTTGATGTCAGTGGGAGAAACTATGCAGTGGGAGGAATAATGCCTCGAGGGCCAGATAAAAGCAAGCAAAGGGTCGCATCTGGCCCCCGGGCCACAGTTTGGAGACCACTGTTCTTGGACATCTTACTGGAAGAAGAAGCCTGAAGCGTTGCTCTCATTGGTATGATGGCCCCTGCTGGGTACGGGAGGAATACCTGTACACCCCTATCAGCAACCCTGTTCATCCATACAAGTTACAGTCGTGGTCAAAAATCTTGTCCCCCCTGCATTTCCGTCAGATAATGAACCTCTTCACCTAGAAATGTGTTGCAATTACATGTTTCAGCATTCTCATGTTTATTTCTTTTGTTTGTATCGGTATGACACACAAAAGTGGAGAAACAAAAAGCCAAATCTGACCCATTCCTCACAAAACCCCAAAAATGGACTGGACAAAATTATTGGCACCTACTCAAAATTGTAAGAAATTGTTGCATTCCAGGTTTGTGATGCTCCTGTAATTTGTAATTAAACTCACCTGTATCAATTACCAGAAGCTGATAATACAGAAATCACACCGGTAACAGGATAAAATGGTGAAAGATGGACTCAAACTTTCTGTTGTGTGTCTCTGTGTGCCACATGGAGCATGGAGAAGAGAAAAAGCAGCAAAGAATTGTCTGAGGATCTGAGAAGAAAAATCATGGAAAAGCATGGACAATCTCAAGGGTACAAGTCCATCCCCAGAGATCTTAATGTTCCTGTGTCCACTGTGCGCAACATTGTCAAGAAGTTTACAGCCCATGGCACTGTAGTTAATCTCACTGGACGTGAATGAGAGAGAAAAATTGATCAAGATTGCAACAAAGTATTGTTGGAATGGTGGATAAAGAACCTCGATCAACTTCCAGACAAATTGTAGACGACCTTCAGGCACAGGGTACAACTGTCAGCTCGCACTATACGTCGCCATCTGAATGAAAAGGGTAGGAGGCCCAGGAGGACCCCACTGCTGACACAGAAACATAAAAAAGCCAGATTGAAGTTTGCCAAAACTTACCTGAGGAAGCCAAAATCCTTTGGGGAGAATGTGCTGTGGAGAGACGAAACAAAATGGCAGCTTTTTGGTAAAGCCCATCATTCTACTGTTTCCAGAAAAAGCAATGAGGCCTTTAAAGAGAAGAATTCAGTCCCTCCAGTTACACATGGTGGGGGGGGTCACTGATGGTTTGGGGTTGCTTTGCTGCTTCAGGCACTGGATGTCTTGTCTGTGTGCATGGCATTATGAAATCTGAAGACTACCAAAGAATTCTGGGGTGCAATGTAGGGCCCAGTGTCAGAAAGTTGGGTCTCCATCAGAGGTCATGGGTCTTCCAGCAGGACAATGACCCAAAGCACACGTCAAAAAGCCCCCAGAAATGGTTTCAGGCAAAGCGCTGGAGAGGACTGAACCGGCCAGCAATGAGTCCAGATCTCAATCCCATAGAGCTCCTGTGGAGAGATCTCAGAACAACAGTTGGGAAAAGGAACCCTTCCAATGTGAGAGACCTGGAGCTGTTGGTGAAAGAAGAGCGCACCAAAATTCTAGTAGAGAGGTGGAAGAAACTCATTGATGGTTCCAGGAAGCCATTGATTTCAGGTATTTTCTCCAAGGGGTGCGCTGCCAAATAGTACATTGTGGGTGCCAAGAATTTTGTCCAGTCCATTTTTGGGGGTTTTGTGTGGAATGGGTCAGATTTGGCTTTTTGTTTCTCCACTTTTTTGTGTCACCAATACAAACAACAGAAATAAACACGAGAATGCCGAAACTTTGTAATTGCAACAATTTCCTGGGCGAAGCGGTGCGTTATCTGACAGGAATGCGGGGGGGACAAGATTTTTGGCCATGGCTGTATGAAGGAACCACACGGTGCGGCAGGGGGCATCTAACAGTCCTGGAAGAGTTGAGTCTGGAGGAGTGGGGGGTTGGTAGGAGACGGGGCCCCTGGACAGGTGAGTATAGTTCCTGCTCTATTGTGGGGACCGGGTGGTTTGGAATCTTTAGGGACCTGATAGGGTCTCTGGGGCTCAGCGCACACAACGGGGCCATCACTAGAAATCACAGGGCCCCCCCGTACAGCCTGCCTGACAGGAAGGAGATGTATTCCAGGCACCAGGGGTCCCTGGTGTCATCTGGGGATCCATTATCAAGAAGCTGTGACTGTGAAGAAGCTTCAGACAGATGACACACCACCCAGGATTTCCTTAGTGAGAGATGAATATGTGGCTCCCGTCTTTTTCAGGGTCCGCACAAAGTCCTTTCCAGGACCTCCTCCTGACCCAATGGGGCCTGGACCCAGCAAAGGAGGACTACCTGTACACCCCCATCAGTGGCCCTCTTCATACATGCAAACACAGAATGCACAGACAGCTTCCTATACAGCCCAAAGGATGTTTCTTGCCCTGCAGTCCTGGCATACGTCTCATTGATAGATATGTCAGTTGGGAAGGACCACAGAGCTGTCATAGGACGTCGGGGACAGGATCGCTCACAGACCGGCACAAGGCTGCAATGGGCTACAAGACCTTCAGCAAGAAGCTTGATCTGTAGTCCCAACACACTTCCTGTCCTCGGGTGACAACACTCACTCACTGTGTTTATGGAAGAGCGGAGTTGTCACCTGAGGATAGGAAGTGTGATGGGACTACAGACCCCCTTCCCCGCCTCTATATTAGGGGATGTAGGTGGAGGGAGGGGTTTTGTAGTCCTCACACACTTCCTGTCCTCGGATGATGACGCTCACTCACTGTATTTATGGAAGAGCGGAGTTGTCACCTGATGATAGGAAGTGTGATGGGACTACAGACCCCCTCCCCCAGCTCCATATTAGGGGATGTAGGTGGAGGGAGGGGTTCTGTAGTCCTCACACACTTCCTGTCCTCGGGTGACGACGCTAACTCACTGTATTTATGGAAGAGCAGAGTTGTCACCTGACGATAGGAAGTGTGATGGTACTACAGACCCCCCTCCATATTAGGGGATGTAGGGGCAGGGAGGGTTCTGTAGTCCTCGCACACTTCCTGTCCTTGGATGACAATGTTCACTCACTGTATATATGAAAGAGCGGAGTTGTCACCTGAGGATAGGAAGTGTGATGGGACTACAGATCCCCTCCATATTAGGGGATGTAGGGGGAGAAGGGGTTCTGTAGTCCTCGCACACTTCCTGTCCTTGGATGACAAAGTTCACTCACTGTATTTATGGAAGAGCGGAGTTGTCACCGGAGGATAGGAAGTGTGATGGGACTGCAGACCCCCTCCTCCGCCTCCATATTAGGGGCTGTAGGGAGAGGGAGGGGTTCTGTAGTCCTCGCACACATCCTGTCCTCGGGTGACAACGCTCACTCACTTTGTTTATGGAAGAACAGAGTTGTCACCTGAGGATAGGAAGTGTGATGGGACTACAAACCCCCTCCCCATATTAGGGGATGTAGGGGGAGGGAGGGGGTTCTGTAGTCCAGGCACACTTCCTGTAGGTGGAAACAATGTAACAGATAAGGGCGGGCAGGATCCATAGACGGAATATTTAACACATATGATAGAATGTTTGTGATGCTCAGGGAGAGAATTAGAGGCGTCCATGGTCGGGGTGTACATACACTTTAAAAGGGTCACTCCACCCAAAACTGATCCCCTCCCCCCCAGTGGTCTTTATAATGACCCCACTCTCCGGGATGGGGAGAATACAACAGGATGGGGGAGGGGAAGGGCCAAGAAATCCCCCCAGAGGGGTCCTCAATGTTGAATCCTCCCACCAGGGGCTCTGACTGTATTGGGGGGGGGGGAGTGGCTGGGGGAGGACACGCTGGCTCCTGTAGTCCTCCGGGGAGATTACCTGCTGCACGCTCCTTCCTCGGATCCAGGTCAGCGTTCTGTTGCCCCGGCAACCAGTCAGCAGTGAAGGGGGCGGGACTTCCTCTCGATGCTGGCTTGCTATAGGCTGGAAGCCGAAGCTGATGGAGTTCTGGACAGACCGGCCGGCTGATTGTTTTTCTTTTAAAACTGTATTGGAGGCGTTTAGTACAGTGTGCCTGGCTCCCTCTGCTGGACGCCGCTGTCATTGCAGAACACAGGGTTAGGCAGAACAAGCCATACAACTCTGGAGACACCGAGAGGGCAGGGGGAGGGGGAGGAGTACAGGATATAGAGGGGATGGGGGGGGGGTACTGAGGAGTACAGGATATAGAGGGGGGGGGGGTACTGAGGAGTACAGGACATAGTGGTGATGGGGTACTGAGGAGTACAGGATATAGAGGGGGGGGGGGGGGTACTGAGGAGTACAGGACATAGTGGTGATGGGGTACTGAGGAGTACAGGATATAGAGGGGGGGGGGGGGTACTGAGGAGTACAGGATATAGGGGTGATGGGGTACTGAGGAGTACAGGATATAGGGGGGGGGGGTATTGAGGAGTACAGGATATGGGGGGGGGGGGGGTGCTGAGGAGTACAGGATATAGGGGGGGGGGCTGGGGTGCTGAGGAGTACAGGATATAGAGGGGGGGGGTATTGAGTACAGGATATGGGGGGGGGGTACTGAGGAGTACAGGATATGGGGGGGGGGGGTTACTGAGGAGCACAGGATATGGGGGGGTACTGAGGAGTACAGGATATGGGGGGTGGGTACTGAGGAGTACAGGATATAGGGGGGGGGGGCTGGGGTGCTGAGGAGTACAGGATATAGAGGGGGGGTATTGAGTACAGGATACGGGGGGGGGGGGGTACTGAGGAGTACAGGATATAGGGGGGGGTTACTGAGGAGCACAGGATATGGGGGGGGTACTGAGGAGTACAGGATATAGGGGGGGGGGGGGTGTAGAGGAGTACAGGATATGGGGGGGGGTACTGAGGAGTACAGGATATAGGGGGGGTATTGAGGAGTACAGGATATGGGGGGGGGGTACTGAGTACAGGATATAGGGGGGATGGGGTACTGAGTACAGGATATGGGGGGGGGGTACTGAGGAGTACAGGATACAGGGGGGGGATGGGGTACTGAGGAGTACAGGCTACTGGGGGGTATGGTATACTAGGAGCACAGGATACTGGGGGGTATGGGGTACTGAGGAGTACAGGATATGGGAGGGGGGGTATGAGGTCCTGAGGAGTACAGGATACTGGGGGGGGGGGGTATGGGGTACTGAGCAGTACAGGATACTGGGGGGGGGTATGGGGTACAGGATACTGGAAGGGTATGGGGTAGTTAGGAGTACAGGATACTGAGGAGTTCGGGGTACTTAGGAGTAAAGGATACTGGGATGGTTATGGGATACTGAGGAGTGCAGGATACTTGGGGGAGAGGGGGTATGGGGTACTGGAGGAGTACAGGATACTGGAGGGGTACTGAATAGTACAGGATACTGGGGAGGGGTATGCAGTCTTGAGGAGCACAGGATACTGGGGGGGGTACTGATAAGTACAGGTTACTGGAGGGGGTATGGGGTACTTAGGAGTTCAGGATACTGGGGGGGGGGGTACTGAGGAGTATAGGATAGGGGGGAGGTAGGGTACTGAGGAGTACAGGATACTGGGGGGGGGGGGGTTATGGGGGTACTGAGGAGCACAGGATACTGGGGGGGGTACTGAGGAGTACAGGATACTGGGGGGTATGCAGTCTTGAGGAGCACAGGATACTGGGGGGGGTAGTGAGGGGTACAGGATACTGGTGGGTAGGGTACTGAGGAGTATAGGATACTGGGTGGGGTGGGGGGGGGGTATGGGGTACTGAATAGTATAGGATACTGGGGGGGTGGGGTACTGAGGAGTATATGATATTGGGGAGGGTAAGGGGTACTGAGTATAGGATACTGGGTGTGGGGGGCATGGGGTACTGAGTAGTATAGGATACTGGGGGGGGGGGTACTGAGGAGTATAGGATACTGGGGAAGGGGTACTGAGGAGTACAGGATATGGGGGGGGGGGAAGTAAGGTACTGAGCAGTATAGGATACTGGGGGGGGGGGGGGGTATGGGGTACTGAAGAGTATGGGATACTGGGGGGGTGTGAGATACTTAGGAGTGCAGGATACTGGGGGGGGGTATGGGGTACTGAGGAGTACAGGATACTAGGGGTGTGTGGGGTACTAAGGAGTACAGGATGCTGGGGGGGTGTGGGGTACTGAGTACAGGATTTTGGGGGGGGGGGGGTGGGGTACTGAGGAGTACAGGATACTGGGGGTGTGGGGGGTACTGAGTACAGGATACTGGGGGTATGGGATACTGGGGGGGTGTGAGGTACTTAGGAGTGCAGGATACTGGGGGGGGGGGGTATGGGGTACTGAGGAGTACAGGATACTAGGGGTGTGTGGGGTACTAAGGAGTACAGGATGCTGGGGGGGTGTGGGGTACTGAGGAGTACAGGATACTGGGGGTGTGGGGGGTACTGAGTACAGGATACTGGGGGTGTGGGGTACTGGGACCACTAAAACACTGGAAGTTTTTACCCCCTTCATGACCAGGCCATCTTTTTGCTATTCTACATTGCGCTACTTTAACTGGTAATTGTGCAGTCATGCAACGCTGTACCCAAATAAAATGTATATATATTTTTTCAAAGCAGTAGAGCTGTCTTTAGGTGGTATTTGATCACCTTGGGTTTTTATTTCTTTTTTTTTTTTTTGAAACAAAAAAAATTCCAAAAATTGCAATATTTTTTACTGTTATAAAACATATCCAATAAAAAAAAAATCTAATTTCTTCATAACTTAAGGCTAAAATATATTCTACATGTTTTTGGTAAAAAGATCCCAATAAATGTATATTAATTGGTTTGTGTTGAAGTTATAGCATCTACAAACTAAGGTATATATTTAGTATTTTTTTTTTTCTATCTAGTAATGGCGGTGATCAGCGACTTACAGTGGGACTGCGATAGTGCGGCGGGCAATCTGACACTGACAGCACAAGTGAAACTAATACAGTGATAACACTATACACTGGCTATAAAGGGGTTAATATCTAGGGGCAATCAAAGGGTTGACTGAGTGCCTAACAATGTGCAATTTGTGTACTATGAGCTGCTTTTACTAAGTGATGTGGATGTTTTTCTCTCTGCTTTGCAGGGAGAGAAAGCAGCCAGCTGCTCTCTATAGAGTCGTGTTGTTAGTAAATACAGGGATCTATACTGTGATTCGCTATGATGAATGACTTGTGCTGTACTGAATGAAAGCACAGATTGGGCGGAGGACACACTCCCTCTACCCCAGAAATGCTGGATCATGTACATGTACATGATCCAGCACATCGAAGCCGCCCAGCCGCAGTAAAAAGGCTGTGGGTGGTCCTTAAGCGGTTAAACATTAGGAAGAATATGGGTACCATGACCAGTAGACACTAGGAAAAGCAGGGGTACTGTGACCACTAGATGCTGGAAACAGTATGGGTACTAGATATCAGGGAGAGTAGGGAAACTGTGACCACGAGGGGCTGGGGGGGAAGAGTAGGGGTACCATGACCAGTAGACACAGAGGAAAGTAGATGTACCATGACCAATAGACATCGGGAGGAAGGGATAGTAGGAAAACCATGGCCACTAGATGCCAGAAAGTATAACGGATCTGTGACCACTAGACACCAGGGAGAGTATGGGTACTATGAGAGTACTGGATATCTAGAGAGTAGGGGAACTCTGATCACCGGATGCCAGGGAGAATAATGGAACCATGTCCACTAGATGTCAGAGAGAGTAGGGGAACTGACTACTAGATGCTGGAGAGACTAGGAGTACCATGACCACTAGATGCTGGAAGAGTAGGGGAACTGTGACAACCAGATTTCGAGAAGAGTATGGGGTACCATGACCACTAGACACTGGGGACAGTATGGGCACCATGATTACAAGACACAAGGGAGAGTAGGGACTGTACCAGGATATCAGATCCCTTCCCAGAAAGCTTCTGGAGGAGAGGATTTTGGCTTCTGCTTTCTGTGCATCACTGGCACTAAAGGATTGCCCAGGTTCTGTAATGAGGGAGGGGTTGCCTTTCATGAATTTGGAGAGAATCCCTTTTGATGATTAGAGATCAAGCTTGGCTTGCTTTCCATGGAAGACTCTATGTGAGAGGGAACCTGAAGCATCGCCCTGTGGATGATTGAGATTGTCCTAGAGTGGAGTGTGTTGGTAAAGTGGAGTCTATGGACCACTTTATGCTCCGCTGTATAATAACAACCACAGATGCTGGGGAGAGTATGGGTACCGTGACTACACCTAGAAGGGCATGGGTTTCCTGACAACTAGATGCTGGAAACTGTATGGGTAATGTGATCATGAAATTCTAGGTACAGTACGAGTTCCAATAAGAGTATGAGTGTCATCACTGCTAAACCTAGACACTAGGTAGTATGGGTTCCGTGACCTCTAGACTAGGGAATGTAAGGGTACCATGATCGATTGACTCTATGAAGGACATAAGTACTGTGAACTCAGGACTCTAGAGAATGGGTACTATAACCTGAGAATTCTGTAATGTTACCCATACTATCTCTAGATCAGGAGTCACCAAAATATGGCTTACTAGCCACAGCAACTGTCTGTGAAAATACCCCAGCTAACTCCGGATGTAAGGGGGGACTCTGATGGGCACTCCTGGATCTAAGTGGAGACTCTGATGGGCACACCTGGGTGTAAGGGGGGCTCTGACAGGCAGTCCTGGTTGCAAAGGGGGGGGGGGGACATGTTAAAAAATAGATTTTTTTTAATCCCAAAAATATTTGTAAAATCCACGTGACATTTGTAGGAACATGTTTGGAGACCCCTACTCTGGATAATAGGGGAAGAATGGCAACTGTGACCTCTAGCTTCTGGAAAGAGAATAGATAACATAATACCAAAAGTTGCAAGAGAATGCACGGGCATCATTACACAGATGCCATTAAATCCATTGAGAATACAACTAGATGTGAAGGACAGTGTGGGCACCCTAAGATTACCAAATACCATTGGAAAGCAGGCACTATACTGCACTTGGAAGGGAGAGATAAGATCATTTAGATTTGCCAAGTATTGGATCAATCATCCTTCATTTCAGCTTTTGCAAGTGATACCCAAATCCTTGACATTGCATTGGAAAAGCTTGTGGTCCGTCTTAACTGATCTTTCACGAATCTTGTTTTAAAATTGATATTTGCATTTCAATCTTTTCCTCATTTTCATGAAAAAACCCCCAAAAAACTCAAGCACTCGGAGAATGTTTGTTAAAACATATTTTTTAATAAAATAATTGGGATGCATTAAATAGACAGAAACTAAAAGATCTCGAGCATGAAATTCAGCGAACGATAACGGGGCGACAGCTTATATTCACAGCAAACGTTAAACGCTAGTGTTAGAACCTGAAAAGGAGGCCATGTTGTTTTAAAATGGTTAGTTTGATGGCTCGTAATGTTCTCTGATTTATGAAACAAATGGAGTTTGCTTTCATGAACGGTTTGCTTTGTTGTCATAAAAAGTAGGTCCACAATTTTATATATAAGCTGTTCATCCATAGTTCATTTGCTATGTGCGAACAGCTTCTAAACCAACCAAGAAAGTAGCAGAAAGGACACAGTACAGTAAGACGTGTTCTGTCCCATCTTACATTTTCTACAGCCATCTCATAAGGTCAAAGACTTGACTAGGGAAAATTAAGAGGATGCAAGGTCCTTATGACTCACGTTTGCACCTAGTCATTTCAGATAAAAATCGTTCCTTCTAAAGCAGTGGTTCTCAACCTGGGGGTCGAACGACCCTTTCACAGGGGTCCCCTAAGACCATCAGAAAACACATATTTCCGATGTGTAAAGAGCAGCTACTGTGTAGAAAGCAGCTACTGTGTTGAAAGCAGCTACTCTGTTAAAAGCAGCTACTGTGTTGAAAGCAGCAGTATTGGAGGTAAAACGACACTCATGAATTATAATTACTGGGTAAATAATTTTATGGTTGGGGGTCACCACAACATGAGGAACTGTATTAAAGGGTCACGGCATTAGGGAGGTTGAGAACCACTGTTCTAAAGGGTAGTGGTATCAGTACTCCCTCTACTTGACATGCCAATAACAGTTCATGATCCTATCCATCACAAGGCCCTGTATACAAGAAAGATAGGTGCTAGAACACTATTGACTGAGGTTCCTGGTTGAATCTGTGTTTCAGAGACCACCACTAAAGTGCAGACAGCTTGGAGAGGGAAAGCGGAATTGTCAACATCAACAGATTGGGAAGTCTGTATTTAATTTATTGTGGGGCAGCAACACAACTGCTTTCTAACTGGGCAAAAGGAAACATGTTCGGAATATGGCAATTGCGGTCTACATTGCCTTAAAAGAATCCTCTGGATGGTGGACACTTTTCTAAATTGTCCAGACTATGGACATTCAAATATTTACATATTATTCCCAAGCAGTAAATAGGGTTACTGGCCTCTGTAGCTGAAGGCACTGTGGAGTAATTCACCATCAAAGTTTACAAGGGAAGTTGTTCAGAGCTCAGCTTTATGTTCGCTCTACTCTTTCTGTGCATTTGGTATGTATTTACTTTAGAGATTAGCAAGACTGCTGGGAGAGTGAGCTGGAATGCTTAGTCACTGCTGGAAGAGGGAAGGCAAGCTGCTGATCTAATGTTGAGAGGGGGGAGCTGAACAGGGGTGCCGAGTCACTGCTGGTAGGTGGGGGCTGAGCTGTCAATTAACATCTGAAAAGGGGAACTGAGCTGCTGAGTCACTGACAGGGGGAAGAGCAGGGTGAGCAGCTCTCCTGAGTCACTGCTGCGAAGTGGAGCTTAGCTGCACAGCCACTGCTAGGAGTGAGCTGAGCTGCTCAGTTACTGCTGGGGTGGGGCAGAATGAACTGAGCTGCTGCTGTTAAGCTGGAAGTACCTACTTTTATGAATTTTGAGGATGAAATCCAAAATGCCTGCAGCTAGAGAAGTCAGCACTGGCTTGTCTTAAAGCAGAGTTCCAACAGTTTTTGTGTTTATTAAAAGTCAGCAGCTACAAAACCTGTAGCTGCTGACTTTTAATAAACACACACTTACCTGTCCCAGGGTCCAGCGATGTGCTCACCTGCTCCATCCCTTCTCTCCGTGGTGCCAGCAGCTCATCTGTGTACACCAGACTGTGACAGCTTGCGGCTTCACAGCCGGGTGCCCAATGCGCACATCGCACTGCACCTCCCGATTGATCCAGCTGTCTTGTGGGACCTGTGAAGGTTCCCAGGAGACAGCGGGAGGAAGGAGGGGGCCAAACTTCCAGCTCACTTCGCAGAAAGTGGGAGTGGGTATCTGTCAAAACCAGGTACCCGCTCCCCCCCAAAAGGTGCCAAATAAGGCAGTGTAGGGAGGGAGGAGGCAAACAAGTGGAGCTTCCACTTTTGGGTGAACTCCGCTTTAAAGCTGATTTACTACTTTCTAAGGATTATGTAAATATTTTAAAGTCTCTAGTCTGGCTACAGTTACACAGCAAGCTGTATATACGTGTCCCATACTCGTTGCCTGATGAGTATATAGTGGTTATAATGGCTGTGGAAAGCCATAAAGTTCAGAGAAAACCAGCCAGCAGATTTTAGTGGGAAATTCTATAAGCCAATTCGTACTATTTCGTCTTCGTTTTTCTCCACTCCTACATTATAATCTTTGAATAGAAACTGAATGCATATTTACTATATGATACCACTTGATATGTTCAGAGCGATGGCTGTATGGTGATAGATGTACAGTTAAAAGCTACTGACACACAAGTTGTTAATAGTAAAAAAAAAATAAACCAGAGGGCTAAAGATTTTTCAGCGGTGGGGTTTGCAGTAAATATTGAAATTATATCACCCATGTAAAGCCCAAACTTTTTTTCCATTTTGGATAAAGAGAACAGATTGGTTAAGACCCCCTGTTGTGTTTTTTTTTTTTTACATTTATGAATGGGACTGTTTTCACCAAACAGGTTTTTCCATTTAAATGATTTCCCCTCATCTCTTTTCCTGACAACTCAAGCATTTTGGACTTCCCATCACTTTCTGTAAAAGAGACCATCATCACCAGGACCAACAAGGGTGAATCTTCCCAGTGGTGACACAGACAGCAATGAAAAACAAATTTGTAGAAAGCAGTAATGAGGGCCCTGTTACTTAAATTGCTGATATTACCCAATTCTGTATATTTAAATGTCAACAATATCTAATTGAGTCCAGTGAATCTTGGTTACATATTAGAAAAAAAACTGATGAAGGGGGAGTGTCCCAACACCTGAAATATCGTGGCTTTCGTGTTCTAACAATTAATGAAACTAGGGTTGCACCAATACCGTTTTTTACTGGCGAGTACTGATACTTCTACTGAAGTATTTGCTGATAACGAGTACCGATTTGAGCCTATACAAAGTAAATGGACTCAAATCACACGTGATTTGAACAGGAATGTGGCGCGATTCCTGTCCGAATGACATGCAGCTTGCCTGCGGGTGCGGTGCAATTTGTGCTCATGGACTGTATGGGCTCAAATCACACTACAAAGGTGTCCGTTCAGAGCATTTGCACGAGTATTTTTGCAAATGCTAAGTATCAGCACTGATACTGGTATCAATGCAACCCTAAATTAAATCTTTTCCTGGACTTTACGATCACTGGTATGGCGTCATTACAGCGATCTACAAATCCGAATTTGCCCCAGGACTCCCTTCTTCTTGGGTGTATTCTGGTGTATGTGAGCAGCCCCACTCAAGTGAGTCAGCTTAACTAATAAACATTTATTCACAATATTAGGTATCAAAAACATGCCTAGATCCCACCATTAAAAACCAGACAGGGGTTCCTATACACATTATATCCAAAATGTAAAAAAAAGTTTTGGTTTTACATACACTTGTTTGCTTGGCTCTTTTGCCTTTTGGTCTGTTGAGCATAATCGTGTTTGACTTGGTCACATGATGCTTTAAGCACCAATCAAAAGTTTTTCCCTTATGAGAACTACCTTATTATTTGGCTTATTTAAATTTCTAACAGATGTCTTATGATTGGCAGGAGAAAGAGCAAAAAAACTATCACTGGCATGCAAATAAAAAAAATAAAAATACAGCCGCCTAATGAAAGTGGCTATTTGTGTACGATCAGGTTTAGATTTATAGAGTCTCTATGTGAAGAGAGACAGGTCCACTTGGGAAGGGCCAAGTGGTCCATTTATAAATCCAGCTGGCAAGAGCTTTTCATGGCCTAGAAGTCACTAGTAGTCAGAAATTCAAACTGTACAGCAAAGCGAATTGGAGATGATCAGATACCGCTACACAAAAATTAATAAAGTAAAATAGTAAAAACATTTTCTCTTATGCACTGACAATTTAAAAAATAATGAATTCTATCTCTTCATAAAAGTCTTCAAAGACATTGGATTAACTATTTTAAAATGAATAGGAGAAAATGATTTTACCATTTTGCTTTTTTCCATAATTTGTTTTTACTGCATTATGAATAAGTGGAAAAAAGAAATATCATTCAATACGGGTTTTTAATGTTTTTTTTTTTTTTTAAATGTCTGTGCTGCAGTAAATATTTGACCTATAAATGACAGCTTGCTAGCACTTGGTTGATAATCACCAACTTCAAATACAATATAAAAATAAACATTCGGCGCTGTGGACAGTGCTGCACATTAATTTAGATTTATTTCAGATAGTACAGGTGTTTGTATACCATGCGGGGGAGTCAGAAAATAAACGGAGAAATTGGATTGGAAATTCCCGAGAGTGTTGTCTTCTTGGTTTGACACCCAAACACAACGTTGGTTTAAAGTATAATTTATAGATACCCTTGATATTGGTCATATGCAGGGGCGGACTGACCATTTGGAAACTCGGGCACTGCATGAGGGCCCGGGGTCAGTAGGGGGCCCCATGAGATGCCCCTGGTACCTTTTACATAGGCTTTTTTGAGTTTGGGCAAGGACACAGGGCCCCATGATCCCCTATTGCCCGGGGGCCCCATGAGTTGTCAGTCCGCCCCTGGTCATATGTAGTGCTGAATTCAAGGGGAATAAAGAAAGAAAAGAGGTGGTGGTGGTGGGGGGGTTGGGAAAAAGACCCCACAAATGAAGTAGAAAGGGATGTGTGGCGGTAAGGGGAGGGGGGATCGGCAGGATACAGGGTAGAGAAGTAGAGGTGTAGGTCTTGATTTTACAATTTTAGGATGTTTTGTGTTAACCTTCAATGGTACCTGAACAGTCCATCCATTTGTGTTGCTGCATGTTATGGTTTGTTGGGATGTTAATGGGTATGTATAGGCAAAACTTTTTTTTTTTTCATTTTGTATAGAGTAGGGAAGCATTAGACCCTTTGGGGTTTATTTACTAAAGCTGGAGAGTGCAAAATCAGACTCACTTCTGCATAGAAACCAATCAGCTTCCAGGTTTCATTGCCAAAGCTTCATTGAACAAGCTGAGGTTAGAAGCGGATTGGTTTCTATGCAGAAGGGAGTCTGATTTTGGACTCTCCAGCTTTAGTAAATAAACCCCCTTGTCTCAGTTTTATTGCTGTCTGTGTACCTGCTGGGAAGATTCACTTTGTCTTATTCTTGTGGCCAACATCACCAAGCCAGAAAGGGGAAATCTTACATTTTAGAGATGTCATGAGAGCAAGGAAGGAGGGGAAATCTTCCAATGAGAACATTTTTCTGGTAATGCCTAAGTTGGGAATTTTCCCCAGTTTGTAAATATTTCCACTCCTGCTTCTGTTGCACCTTCAAGACAGGAAGTAAAGGGAATCTTCCCCAGCAGGACACAGAAGCAAAAACAAAAAAACAACACAACAACATGACAGGGGCTTTAACCCTACTTCAAAACAGACAAAAAAAACCTTTGGATATAAATACATTTTAACCCCATAATGCCAGCTGTGCACATATATGTGAACGCAACACTGTGGACTTTAAAGCCCATGGGTCAGAAATATATGCACAGCTGGTGTCCCATTGGGGTTGATTTACTAACCCTAGGTTCACATCTGTGAGGGTGGTGCCGCTGTGGATCTGCATGAAAATCCGTGCAGCTGCACCACCCGCACAGAGAAATGCAGACCTGTGGACGGGTGCCATTAGTTCTAATGACACACCGCCCACACTGGAAAATGCAACCGTACTGGGAACCGAGATTCCTCTGTGGGCTGCGTTTTCCAAAGAAGTGCAGGGACTTCTCTCCCTGCGTGTCACGGGCATGGGAGTCCATTCAAATGAATGGGCTCTCGTGCCCATGCGAAACACAGCCCGCACGGCCGCATAGATGTAAACTGGGGGTAAAGGCAAATAGACTGCACTTTGCAAGAGCTTAGTAAATGAGGCAAAGCTTCATTTTGCAAAGAATACCCAACCAGGTGCAAGGAAAAGAAAAACAAACCCTGCATTTTTGCTTGCACATGACTGGATGATGGAAGTCAGCAGAGCTTCCCCTTATTAACCAGGCTCTCAAAGTGCACAGTCTATTCGACTTTAGTAAGTCAACTGCATTGTTTGCTGGGAGCACATTCACTGGGTACTCCCTGTACAGTGACCATGCTGTCAGCAACCTCAGTCAGTATTCACACTTGGGAGTTGAGGATAGGCTCCCTATCATGTGACTACTGTGACAGTCAAATTAAAGTAAACACATGATGGGGAAGCCCACCTCCCAGCAGTAAGAATGCATTAAAGAGCCCCAGCTCTCTCAGCTGAAAGGGGTTGATATCTAAATTTACAACAAAAACAAACTTTCTGCTCTCACAATGAATGTACTTATATATATCTAAAGTAGTCAGAAAACCTTCCGGACCACCACTTGTAGGTAAGAAGGGTTGGCTTACCATGATTTGTTACTGAAAAGATGAGCATTAGTACAAAGACCTGGAGGTTTTCTTTGCAAACGATAAAATCATAGCAGCCTGGGAAAGGGGCAGCCAGTGAAGGAATCCAACGTGGTCTATTCCAACACACACTCTTCCAACGATTTATTCGGGGACCACCGACATGACTAAAACATAAAGTGCCTCAGATATACTGACAATGATTTTAGCAAACTACTCTGCATTCTCAAAGATGCCTCCACTGTATGAGGCTCTAAGTTCGCTCTTGGATCTTGTGGCCCACAATGCATTGCTGCTGGTATTATTAATACAGATTTGAGTTCATAAAACACAATTGTTGTACTGGCCCCCTTTTTTTTTGTTTCTGAAAGCTTTATTGAATAATTCACAAACCTTTGCTTTAATTCTCTGCTTCCTGTTTCTACTCCTCTACTGTCATGCAAATGTCATGTCCAAAGTCAGTTTGGAGATCGCCTTCATGTGCATAGACAAGGATTCAAAAGACACTGTTTGAATCAGAGGCACCCCTATAACCACTACGGATATTATAGATTTAGCTCTATATATACACAAAAATCTATCTCCATAAGCAGTGTGCCATTCAACAGTACTACTAAATGTTTTTTTTTTATATAACCGTTTAAATTACACCCATTTAATCCATGGTAAAATGCTGATACGAGAGTCTAACTGCCAAAATACAGCCTTACGGAATTAAATACAATTTACAAATACGATAATTACAAGTTTAAAACCATCAACAATATTACACCTAGAAATAAATACTGCAGGGCAGGGCAACACGAAGGTTTCTGAGGAAAAAATGATCTGTCCGTAACCGACAGAGCCTCCGGCAGAAGTTCCCCAGGTTCCCAATATGAGTTCATGTTCGTTTAGCTTGGATTTAAAATCGGATCGGGGGATTGTTGCTCCTCGTGGGCGGTCTCCTATTAGACGTCAGCCAAGTACTTCCCTTCAAGAGACAAAAGATTTTGGAGATTTTGAGAAAAAAAAAAAAAAGTGACAAGGAAGCTAATGCTAACCATACACTAGCTAAAAAATTGTTCAAACTTGTTCTCAGATAACGAACATTTGGTTGTGGGAGCAAACAATAGTGCCATCATCTAATGACCGAATTTCGAATGATAAATCGTTTCATGGATTTTCATAAATGAATCAGTTTTTTGTTTTGTCTCACATGCCCAGTACAAAAAGTTAGATTTTTTAATGGTCAAGAAACACATAAACCTTTCAAGTTATTGTTCGTTTGGTAAAAGTTTTTCAACCTGTTCCTTTGATTTTTTGGCTCTGAAAAGTAAAAAAACGATTTTCAATTTGTGACCACTAACTGGAGGAAAAACGAACACACAGTCCAAATGACAGATTTTCGAACAATTTTTTTGTCTAGTGTATGGAGACCATAACTCTGGGTTCCCCACTAGAGGATCGAATTCCCCTCCACCCCACGTGTCTGTATATTTTTTTTATTTTATACTTCTTTTCAAGATGTATTCAGGCAGGTCACATGATATGTAGGGTCCTCTGTCTCTAAATCTTCCGTTTCAGACGTTCAAGATACAGTGAGTGGTGGTAGCGTGATGACATCAAGAACAATGATCTCTGCATCATTACTTTGTGAATGCAGGAAGCAATGCTGACCCCCCTCTCAGCGGGCAGGTCCATGACACCATGCACTCACAGTATGGCCTTCCTTGTCTTGGTTGAATGACCCTATTAAGCCATTCAGCCTGAAAGACAGAGGACACCTTGTGGCAGAAAAAATACAGGAGTGGATAGATCTATGGTAGCTTTCATTGCTAGAATGTATTTAAATAACTTGACATCTCCATCTTTGTTTCCTTTTTTAGCTAGTCACTGACTTGGAAGTATGCAGGCTGACAATCCTAAATGTACTGGCTTGTACATATGTTCTGGGTCACTGACTCCCTAGGTAGTTAGGAAGGTTGAAAAATTAAAGTGGTTGTAAACCTTAGTCATGAAATATGAACAAAGCATATCCCTCTATAGTGTGTACTTCAATCCAGAGTACTAAGCGTCATTTGTCTGCTGCTTTTTTCCTCTGCTATCAGCAATGACTGACAAAGAAAACTGACACCAAGAGAAAAATGGTGACAGGGGAAGGATCTCTACCAGATTGACAATCTCTGCTCTGTTCCTGTGTGCTGTGAGGAGGGGGTTTTGTCCCTTCCCTCTAATTACCTCTCAGAGCTCTCCTCAGTGAGCTCTTCAGTGTGTAACTTCAGCTCTCTGCCCCACCCCCTTTTTTTTTTTTGGACAGTTCTACAAGCCTTATAAATTCAGCACTTTCAAGGGATGAAGAGAAGACTGCAGATAAATAGGTACAACTTATGTAGGAGGATTCATTTAATCTCTGTGTATCACCTGAGGCCAGTCACTTCACTGAGTATATGTAAGGGTTTGCAACCACTTTAAGCTAGATATTTTACTAGTTCAGCAAGGTTTGAGCTTTCACAAAAAAACAAGCCACCAATTGTGGGTCCTCTATTTCTATTCTAATTTGCATTAATGAGACCAAGTAAGATGACAATAACCATTCATCTCCTTCAATATCTGCCATGTTAAAATTACAGGTAAACGTTTTGTAAAAGCTATCCCCAGCTCTCATCCATTGCCCCTTCAATATACAGATCTAGGTCCCCACTCCAGCAGGTCCGTGGCTTTGGCCTCCCACCATGTCTGCGGCCCAGGTATTAAAACCTAGAGTCAGGCTACCCATGCCCATCCCACAGACTTGAATAAGACACCACCTGAGCTATATGGGTACTTCTATTGTGTCATCAATGCATAGGCAGCCCAACACTGGATGTTTACTGGCTGGGCTGCAGCCATGGCAGGAGGCCACAACCATCAGACAAGGTAAGTCCCTGCTGGAGGGGGCAGATCTATAAACTAAGAGGGCAAGGAAAGGGGGGGGGGGCTGGGGAAAGTTTTTGCAAGACATGTACTTTGAAGTTTTCATACCTGCTGCAAACCTCTTTTTGATAAGTGAGAAGCGATATCCTCCTCCAACCAGCTCGATGTCACAGCCAGACAACGTTGACCCTTCACTAGTGAATTGTACGGCTAATGGAGCTGGTTTACTTGGGCCTTCAGTCAGCTGGAATCTTGCAAGCAGTGAGCCAACCCCTGCAAGAAGGGAAAACAAAAAGGTGACTACAGAATTTCCATAGCTGTTGAAAATAACTCTGAAGAGACCTCTTATATCTTTTTTTCTTTCATACAAAAGCTGAATTTTGTAAACTGATTGTAAACTAACAAGCAGAGCCCTCAGATTCCTTCTGTATTGAATTGTATTGTAACTGCATTGCTTGTACTTATGGTGTAAAGTGCTGCGCAAACTGTTGGCAATATATAAATCCTGTATAACAGGGGTCTCTACAGTTTTTAAACAAAGGGCCAGTTTACCGTCCTTCAATCTTTAGGGGGGCCGGACTGTGGCCAGTGGGAATAGAAAATGCCATGGGCTTGGTTTACAAAATGGAGGTAATAACATTTTCACATAACTGGTGTCAGTGGGAGGAATGGTGCCCCAATCATTGATGTCAGAAGGAGGAATAGTGCCCCATTCTTGGTGTCAGAGGGAGGAAGAGTTCCCGATCATTAGTGTCAGCGGGAAGACTAGTGTTCCATCGTTGGTGTCAGCGGGAGAAATAGTGCCCCATTGTTGGTGTCAGATGGAGGAATAGTGCCTGATCAATGGTGTCAGTGGGAAGAAAAGTGTTCCATCGTTGGTGTCAGTTGGAGAAATAGTGCACCATTATTGGTGTCAGTGGGAGAAATAGTGCTGTCTTTGGTTTCAGTGGAAGGGATAGTGCCTCGTATCAGTAGAGCGCCCCAAGGGCCAGATAAAAGTAAGCGAAGCAAATGCAATGGACTTGGTTTACTAAATGGGGGTAAAAAATGTACATAATAGGTGTCAGTGGGAGGAATAGTGTCCCATCATTGGTGTCACTGGGAGGAATGGTGCCCCATTGTTGGTGTCAGTGGGAGGAATAGTATCCCATCATTGGTGTCAGTGGGAGAAATGGCGCCCCATCATTAGAGTCTGTGGGCATAATAGTGCCCCATCATTGATGTCAGCGGGAGGAATAGTGCCCCAATGTTTGTGTCAGTGGGAGGAATAGTGCCCGATCATTGGTGTCAGTGGGAGGAATAGTATCCCATCATTGGTATCAGTGGGAGAAATGGTGCCCCATCGTTGGTGTCAGTGGGAGAAATGGTGCCCCATCATTGGAGTCTGTGGGTGTAATAGTGCCCCATCATTAATGTCAGCGGGAGGAATAGTGCCCAATTGCTGGTGTCAGTGGGGGGATAGTGCCTCATATCAGTTTTAAGGGATAGTGCTTCGTATCAGTGGAGTGCCCCAAGGGCCGAATAAAAGCAAGCATAGGGCCACATCCGGCCCGCAGTTTGAAGACACCTGCTGTATAATAATAATAATTGTTATTAATTTGCATAATCCTACCTTATACCATGGAACTTTTTCTTCAAAGAGGTCTTTAGCCCCGCTACCCCCTTTCCCAATAGCACATACTCATTAACTCCATCCACTCCACTGCAAGTCCATTTAGCTTTCTGGAGCAAAGAAAATACCTAGTATTAGGGTTGCACCGGTACTTGCACGAGTACTTTTACTTGTGCAAATGTGCTCGATACCTGAAACCGATCTCTTTGCGGTGCGATTTGAGTCCATACAAAATGAATGGGCTCAAATCGCACTGCGTAGCATTGAATGCGATTTAAACAAGGAATGAAGTGTGATTCTTGATCAAATCATATGCGATTTCCCACACCGCTCCAGCATGATCCCAGTAGAGAAAGAAAGGGAAGTGCCATCTAAGAAGTGCAGCAATGGTATAAACAAACAGTTTGTTAATGTCATAAAAACTCACATGGTAAAAGTACATAATATACATAGCAGGTCAAATCCAAAACCATGGGTGCGTGTGGTGCCCACAGGGCTGGAAAAGATGTAGGAAGTTCCGGGACCCCTGTGGGTATAGGGTGGATGTGATGTCAGCTTGGGGGCGAACCGCCTATACATCTCCCCCAGCCCTGTGAGTACTGCAAGTGGCCGTGGTTTTGGATTTGACATGCAAGATATATTATGTACTTTTTACATGTGAGTTGCTATAACATTAATAAATGGTTTGCCCATTGCTGCACTTCTTAGATGGCATTTCCTGGTCTTACTGGGATCACAGAGGAGTGATGGGGGAAACTGCATGTAATTGGACAGGAATCGCGCCACATACCTATTCAATTCGCATGCAATTGCTTGCAGTGAGATTTGAACCCATTCATTTTGTATGGGCACAAATTGCACCACAAAAGGTATCAATACTTGGTATGGGCACTTGAACTCGCTGGTAAAAAAAAAACCAAAAACGGTAACGATGCATCCCCGCCTAGTATTTTAAAATGTTGAGAAGCATGTGACTCTCTTTATGTGACGATGTGGGCCAGTCACCTAGCATCAACCAGGTAAGCTGTGACTTGAGTGACTTGTAACAGCTTTTCCATCTGAATGGCAGGGAGCAAAGTAAAGAAGAGTATGTGCTGCTGGAAGGAGGGTTACAGTAAACCTGCGCTTTGCCCTACATTAACATTATTATGTCTTAGTATTAGCAAGCCCATCTACTTGGTGCACCTAAAGTTCCAGTGAATGTATCCTGGCCGTCAAATCTATATGTAGAAAAGTGGAATGATTTAGCATTTATGAGCAAATAAAACACAAAAAGAGGAAAAAAAAAAGATAAATGTAAAGGTCACGTATGTAGAAACATCAAAAGCAGACAGTCATCATTCTTCTCATGACCGCTAAGCGCTTCACAGACAAAAAAAGCTGTATACTTGTGAATAGCCCAATGCACAGAAGGATTAAAGACGAGATTTCTGTATTTTCATTTGGGAGAGCATTTGACAGCTGAGCTAACCACGGTCCACTAAGTACGTGCATTCAACCAGCTTCTGCATCCAGCACATAGGTGGGAGCATTATAAAAATGCAGTCCATCTTTGTGCTCTAATGCAGGGATACAATCAGCTTTTGATGTTGTTAGCCAACTATTTTTAGTTAACCATTTGACCTCTAGAAGGTTTTACTCCCTTCATGACCAGGCAGGTAAGTATACCATGTTTGTTATTTTAATACAAAAAAAAATGTTAAATGTTACTTTAAAGTGTTACTAAACCCACAACAGTAAAATCAGTCTGTATATGCAGTGAAGCATGCTGGTTATACTCACTGTAGAACTTAAGGGGTTAATCCTCCACATTATGTAAAAAGGATGTTTCCTGTCTTCTCTGATCCTCCCCTTCTTCCACAGTCCCCAATCCATCTACTGATAGTACAGAGCTCTAGGAGTCAGTCTGAACATGCTCAGTTTAGGGTGTATGGCTAGAGATTTTTTTTTTCTTTGGGAGGGTGCAAGAGATCAGCACAGGGCCAATCAGCACAATCTAGACAAAGGGTCAGGGGTCATGCAGCCTCATAGGACAGTCAGAGAAGAATGAAAAATGATTAACCAGTGCTCAGCCAGACACTGACAGAAGTCACTGCTATATAATGCTGATGAGAAAAGGTATTTAGCAGTTTATATTTACTAAAATAATTGCATTTCCACGTTGTGTGTACTGTGGGAGACCAGGGTCCTGGGTTTAGTAACATTTTAGGCTGGAATTCCACTTTAAAAGAGAAATATAGTCAAACTAAAAATAAATGTACACCATAAAAAAATAAAGTACTGTGCTCTTTAAAGTGCAACTTTAGTCAGAAAATTAAGTCCTGCTAGATTGCTTCAGACCGGCCCCTTTTGCAGGTATAGCTATGTAAAACATTAAAAATAGGTGCCTATACTGTTTAAAATCCAGTAATACAGTGTCTCTCCCTGCTCTGCACATGCTCAGTTGTGCTCTATTTCTTAGGCCGATCTGTTGTCAGCTTTAAGATTTATTGCTGTTCAGGACTCTGGGCTTCAGCAAAATGGCAGCCTCCAGCAAGAAGAAACACAAACAATGTTGTTTACAGAACACACTAATATTGGTAGCATAATTATTAATGTGGAATGTATGTTCCTTGCTACAGAACATTATTTTTTATCAAGTTTTTATGGGTAAAGTTCCATTTTAATTCCCTTTAGCCCTATGGCTAGCTTATAAACTCACCTGCTAATCTTGCCAGCCAGCTCCAGAGCATGCCCACTTCCTTTGATCAGGTGATATCACTAACCCTTCACTTCTGAATTCAGGGCAGCGTTGCCACCCTCATTTTAGCTCTGTCTAATAGGACTGAAGAGCAACTTGCTGATGTAGTGGAGGCATGACTATTACAGCCTGTATTGAAGGACTTTTGTTGACTTCAAGCAAGTTTTGCATTCCCAGACAAACCTACTGGAATGCAATAGGTGCTTAAGTCGACCATAGAATGTTCGGATCTCAGCCGGTTCAGCAGGGTTGATATTTGAACCATGTATGGGCAGGCTGACTGTACCCACGTTGATCAATCGATCAACTTGGATACAACCAGCCTGTCTGATTTTACATGTGATTGTTAGCAGCTATTATAGCCGCTAGCAGTAATTACTGTGTTCTCCTAGTGGGGGCAGCTCCCCGACCACAGGTTGCAGGAAAGAAAATCGCTAGGTCTATGGCCGGCATTAGTGCAGCCATACTTGATAGACAATCGGAATATGACCACACCTTGCCTTGTCCCTTGTTTGCATTGGTTTATCAGTGGGTGGCCATTTGTAGTCCCTCTGCTGGTACACTTATTGTGTAACAATATAATGCAATTCATAGTTATGGTAAATGTTAATATATTGCCATCCTGTGGATATTTTGGTTATGGCACCTTCCTTTTCTGTCTTACATCCTGTCCTCTCCCACCAGCTAGTGATGCATTTCCTCCTTCTTCACCGTCTTCTTGGGATGAATATGGCCGTTTGTCTCTAGGCCTCATGCAATCTGCTCACTTCCGGGGACACATTACCATGTTTTGACCTGCAAATACCATCCTTTCATTCATCTGCTACATCTTGTTGTCTGCTGTACCTTCTGCATTGCAATAAAAGATCCGTGGATGAGAAAAAAAAGGTGTTAGGGGAGTTCAGCTATTTAAAAAAAAAAAAGACTGTTCGCAGTGATTGTATCTGCTTTTACAGGCCAGGCATAGAGGTCTCAGAGAAGGATAAGTCACTAATACAACAACTGGAGTCAAAATGGTCCCTGTAGCCCACTAGATTAGCATACAATGTTAGTGATTACAAGTGCTGTGGTCTATTCAGCTGCCTGTGCATTACAAAACAGTCATGAGCAAAGACTGGATAGACCCTCCCACAATGAAGTGGGCTTTGGAAAAACGTTCTCCTATTGAGAGAGACAAGTAACTTACCTTTTTATTTTTTATATTTTTTATATTTTTTTAATAATGGGTGCCTCAGAAAATGCTTAAGAGACACGAAGTAGCACAAATAGTGCTTGTATTGAACTGGCACTAGAGGTATACTTCAATGAAACAGTTACAATCATTCAATGTGTATAAGACATGTAAATGTTTAACATGCATCAATCCTGACTGGAAAACAGGTAACACTTGCAATTTACCTCCATTTTCAGATTTCTGTGAAATATCTGGAATTTTCCATAATATCCTCTGTTGTTCAGCACTCCTGAAATGGACAAAGCAAGCAAAATCAACTGATAAGAGGAGACAAGTTCCACAGGGCCTAATCTGTTTTAAAAGACATAACCTGAGCTGGGTGAAGCCCATAAGACGGGTAGTGAAGGTGCCTAGGAGATAGAGACAGGGGCCTAACTTCAAGTCTCAATGTGACAAACTCCTGCGCTCCTACCTAAAAACTAATACCTACCAACAAAGGTAAAGCTGCTACATACAGTCATATACCCATAGACAAAAATTATAAATGAAACACAAATGATGCAGCGCTACTACCATAAAAATTCTTCACACATAAATGAATAAGTGAAACAGTGCAAAATTAGTGACACAAATAACATAAACACACAATATTAAATAGTGCCAAAAAACTCATAAATAATCACATGTGACAAGTGTCAATACGAGGTCCTAAAAGGACCAAATAACATAAATAGTGCCCCAAGTAATCCAATGGGATCCAATAGTGCTCCAAATCAAACAAGTAAGTCACAACAGGACTCAATGTGCTAGAAAAACCTCCCACCAGAACTAAAAATCAGTTCCCACCATATAAAACAAAACGCATGTGCATCCCAATAAACGCATAAACTAAGAACTGATCATGCAAACATGAATAAATGAATGAATATATAAAGTCCCATGAGGTGTAAAACACCTGACAATATACAAAAAACCATATATAAAGTCCACAGCAATTCTTGAAGAAAAAGAAAAAAAAAATGTGCTGATAAATGTGCAGAGATATCCAAAAATGGCTGAATTGCCCGCTCACCTCCCTCTTGCGACCCGCACAGGGTCATAAGGCCTTCAGGATCACTAACACATGGACCTAATAGTAGGTAATCCTCCACAGCTCTCCACACTGACCTCCCCTCATGTACAGATTCCAGCACAAACTTCAAGTCTGCTGTATTAAATCCAGCACAAACATTTGCACTCTGGTTTCTTAAAATGAACTTGTACTTCAGTTTAGATGCCGGTTGTTACCTTTTTGGCCAGAAAACACCTTCTATGCACCTCTCATCTCGAAATCCTCAGGTGCCAGTCTCTCCACAAGACAGCAATGAAATCATAAAAAATGTCCTAGCCGTTCCTCCCTTTTTTGGGTGGCGTTCCACTATAAAGCGGAGCTAAACTCAGCATCAATCAACATTAGCTATGTTTATTCCCTACGCTGCTAGCATTAGTAAGTAGATAGGAAGGTATATTATATTCACTTGTTTTAATTTTTTTTTTTTTTTTTTACATGTCTTCAGTTGCTTCCTGGCCTAGGCCAAAATGACATCATAAAACCCTGAAGTCTTCATGGGCATTTCTTTTCTTTCATCTGCTTTTTTAGCTAAGCACACCCACTTGCCTGCATGCCTGAGCCAAGGGCAGATGGATTCCAGAAGTAAAATCTTGGGCAGTTGTTCCTTAATGATTACCGAAAGAGGTCAATGACTCATTCAGATAACAAACAGTTTACAACATTGTTGATATTGACATGACAGGCAGAAGCATTGGTCAACAAGGTCCCTGAATGCTGACTGCATGTAAATGCTTGCCAAACATTTCCATGCATGCACATCAAAATATGGCCATAATTACAGCCCTGAATGGAATGGTGTGCTTTTCGCAGCTAAGTGACTGGGTCCATAGACTTGTATACAGCTTCATACAAAATTATACGCTATACACAAGTCCTAACCGAAACATGGTGTGCTTTATTCTTTTTCCCTGAGGTCATTAAAACAATCCTAATGTATACATGCCAGTAGCAAACATTGTAAACTGGCTGCAGGATTACAATGCAGTTGCCTTGCGATGCTTGCACACACACCTACAGATGTTTTCTCAAGCTCTCCAGAATGCCATTATACGGGGGGGGGAGGGAATCTAATATGCAAATATGGACATTTTATATATTTTAAAGCCAGAACTGTCCCTGCCACAATTACACATTCCTATTGGCCCATCACTGCCATTGGTATCCCTACTGCCAATAGGAAGCTGTGGGAGGGGACAAGTTGCTAGGAAGTTTTGGACTTTGCATTTGTATGAATTAAACCCATCAGGCTGATCCCAAGAAAACCCAGAACATTAATAATAAATGCAAATATTTACTTAATAAACAGTATATTCAGCAAAATTTATACAGTATGTTATGGTGCCCTGTTTAAAGGCATTTCCTTTATATAATGCACATTGATCTGTAAGAGGGCAGGTCGCAGAGTAGAGGCGAGCGTAGACTTGAATGGGGGAGCATTATGCACATATGCATGAGTTTGAAAGAGCACATGGACTTTATTAGAAATTATAAAATTATTGCACGAATTTATGGAAGTATTTTTATAAGTAATATATGCACCCTAGTATGAGCACGTGCTTTCTGTCAGTTCCCTGACAGCTGCAGGACACGCTGATCTTGACAGAAGAGTTTCTCTCTCCCGATCAGCAGTGTTCCCTGCAGTACACACCCCCACCCCCCAAGTAAAACACTCCCCCTCACACAGTTAACCCTTTCCCTGAATAATAAATTTAACCCCTTCCTCCCCAGTGCCATTAGTACAGTGTCAGTGTTTTTTTTTTTTTGCACTGATCACTGTATTGGTGTCACTGGGGATGTCAGTGACCCCAAGTCAGTACCCCCCAATGTCAGAATGTCCGCCGCAGTCCCACCATAAGTTGCTGATCGCCGCCATAAGTCACTGATCGCCGCTGTTATTAGTATAAAAAAAAACTAAAAATCCCAGTATCTTTCCCGCCATTTGTAAACGCTATAATTTTCACGTAAACCAATTAATTTACACGTATTGGGTTTTTTTTTTTTAGCAAAGACATGTCGCAGAATTCATTTTGGCAGAAATTTATGACTAAATTTGATTTTTACATTTTTTTTTTTACTGGACATGTTTTATAGCAAAAAGTCCAAAATATTGTTTTTTTTCCTCAAAATTGTCAGCCTTTTTTTTTTATAAAAAATAAAAACCGCACAGGCAATCAAATACCACCGAAAGAAAGCTCAATTTGTGGGAAAAAAAAGGATGTAAATTTCATTTATGTACCGTATTGCATGACCGCGCAATTTTCAGTTAAACTAGCGCAGCGCTGTATAGCAGAAAAATGGCGTAAATTGCAGTATCTATACCATAGTTTGTAGACGCTATAACTTCCACACAAAGCAATCAATATACACCCATTGGGATTTTTTTTTACCAAAAACATGGAGCAGAATACATTTTGGCCTAAATTTATAACCAACTTTGAGTTTACTATATATTTTTTATAGATGAAAGTAAAAAATATTGTTCTTCAAAATTTTGGGCCTTTTTTTGTTTATAGCGTGAAAAACAAAAAGCGCACAGGTGATCAAATACCACCGAAAGAAAGCTCTATTTGTGTGAAAAAAAGGACGTAAATTTCGTTTGGGTGCAGCATTGCATGACCGCGCAATTATCAGTTGAATTAGTGCAGCGCCGCGTAGCAAAAAGAGGCCTGATCATTAAGGGGGGTAAATCCTCTGGTGGTCAAGTGGTTAACCTACATTTTTTATTTTTAAATGAAAAGTAATGGGGGCAATTGTACAGGCTCTTGTTCGAAAACTCTCCATCCTGCTCCCGAAACAAGTCTGCAAACAAAGCTATTTACTGAGAGTTTTGTCATCTGAAGAGGCAGGAGGATGATGTCACAATCTCCGCCTCAGCCAATCAGAGGAAGCTTTTTTATTTATTCATATAATACAAAGTTTCCGGTGACTGAATGAACAGTGCTCAGCCTGACTCTATTTTGTTCCAGGAGTGGGACGGGAACTTCTCATCTCGCTGCCGAGTGCAGTACAATATCCTGTATGTAGCTGAGGCTACATACAGTTTATACAGTGCACAAAGCCACGGCATCTGAAGGTAATAGTTTACACCAGGGGTTTATAAACTTTCTAAAGGGCCAGTTTACTGTGCTTCAGACTTTCGGGCAGGGGGGGGGCCGTAGCCAGTGGGAGTAGAAAATGTCCCATCTATGTTAAAAGCGGATATATTAATGCCCCAGTGGGAGGAACGGTGCTCTATCGCTGGAGTCAGTGGAAGGTATAGTACCCCACCGTTGGTGTGAGTGGGAGGAATAGTGCCCTATTATTGGGGCCAGTGGAAGGAATAGTGCTCCATCATTAATGTCAGTGGAAGGAATAGTGCCCCATAGTTGATGTCAGTGGGAGGAATAGTGCCCCATCATTGGTGTCAGTGGAGGGAATAGTGCCCCATCATTGGTGTCAGTGGGAGGAATAGTGCCCCATGATTGGTGTTAGTGGGAGGAATAGTGCCCCATCATTGGTGTCATTGTTAGGAATAGTGCCTCACTGTTGGTGTCAGTGCAGGAATTATTGCCCAATTATTGGTGTCAGTGAGCGGAATAGTGCCCCATCATTGGTGTCAGTGAGAGGAATAGTGTCTTGTATCAGTGGAAGGAAAAGTGTCCAAAAAGCCACATAAAAGAATACAAAGGGCTGCATTCAGCCCCAGAGGCACAGTTTGGAGACTGGTTTAGACCAACTTGGCCCAAAGAACCAATTAAACTTCACTAAAAGCTGGAGATCTACTTTTAAAAAAAATGCAGGTAAAAGCAAAGAAAAATCCAATATTTAAAATGCTTACTTACAGTATTTTTTAACTTTCAGTAAACGATTTATTTAATGGACTTGCAATATGCATCTGAACTTGCTAGAAAATGTGATTATTCCAGAAATCCATTGCCTAGAACAGCCCCTTCTTCGCTATATGCCGTAGCCTTTTCCTCTTCTGCGAGTGTCAATGCTGGCCCAGCTATCCGCCCCTTCCTACATAACTATTTATGTAGCTGCTGGGGGAGGAGTTTAGAGGAATACTAAAGAGTATCAGTGAGTGACAGCTCTGAATCTGCCGGCATCACATCCAAGACAGTGGCACCAGCAGCAGTCTCAGATATTTTGCATATCTAAACAAAGGAGACTTTTACAGGTTAATAACGTGTTGTATATGTAATATGCACTTACAGGAAAATTGTTGTTGAAACAAATGGTGTGGCAACAGAGTTTCTTTAAAGAGGACTATGAACACTGCTAACCGCATAATTGTGATGTACCCAGGGGCGGACTGACCATTTGGAAACTCGGGCACTGCCCGAGAGCCCGGGGTCAATAGGGGGCCCCATGAGATGCCCCTGGTACCTTTTTCATAGGCTTTTTTGAGTTTGGGCAAGGACACAGGGGCCCCATGAGTTTTCAGTCCGCCCCTGGATGTACCTTTAATGTTCAATAAACCTTTTCTGTTAAAAAAAAGAGGACTATGAAGTGCCACTTACCAGACAGCAGGAGGCAGTACAGCTTGAAGCTTTGTTACTCCTCCATCTATAGGGATAACAAACTGGACATTGTTCAGCGCTACAGGTGTGGTCATGGCCTCAGGGCTGTACTTGTAATCTATTCGGAGGTCTGTGCTGGTGGGGTCACACCTCCAGTTTACAGCAAGGTTCAAAGGAGTGGACTGAAGGCCCTGGGAGGATACCTGACAGGACATAAAAGACAAATGCCACATTTTTTACAAATGTCTGGATTGGTGTGAGATTCTCATTCAGTTTTTCAGGGCTGTGCATTAATATTGGTTATTCAGTCACTGAGTCCATTACCTGATATTTCAGCATGTCTACATTGTAATATGTGGCTTGCGGTTTCTGCTCCGATACTTTCTTCAGATGGGTCATTAGGTTTGGCATGTTCACCCAGAATTCCTTTGCGTTCGGAGTTGCCTGTGTGTTGTCGCTGAGTGGTAAAATAATATGGATAATATTAGTCATCCTTCTTGTTTTTATTTCACAGAACAACCTGCTCCTACAGACTACAGTACTGCTGATTTCTAGTAGAACGTGTTACCGAGATCTGCTGGCTGAGAGACACACAATGTTCTCTTCACAACGGACAGATTTCATTAAAACAGAATTATATAGTCTTCTACCATCCACCTATACCTGTCATTCTTTTCGCAGAAAAAAAGAAAGAGAGAGATCAACAGACGCATTCTGGCATACAGTACCTTTAAAGCCGCTGGGAGCCAATCACTTGATGCGCCCTTAGAATCAGTATAAGCATCTCCTTTTACAGGGTTGTTCGAAGAGGAGTTAGAAGGGGGGTGGGAGCAGCTTTAAATCTAATTAGATCAATCCTGAAATTCCACTTTAAGTTCCTGAAGTCTCTCCTGATATGTTTTGTCCCCCAGGCTTTTAGTCACTTTATCAAATATCATCTTTGTAACTTTTGTAGCCCTGAGGAAGGAGGATTTGTGTTACCCTGAAACACACTGGCTGCCTCGTTTTTTTAATGTCGCTTGCGGAAGTAATAAAAGGAGTTCAGACTCCTAAAAGCTGAGCATACGCTTTTTTTTTTGAGGCTGGCTGAAAAAAAAAAAAAAAAAAAAAAGGTAATGGATTCCTCCATCAACATAAACAAGGTGGATTGAGGAATCTCCCCTGTTCCGCCAGGACATTCTATTTTGACAGTGAAACCTGCTGCTATCAGAATACACTAATCAGAGGCTATAGCAGATTTGCTGCAGCCTCTAACTGCCTCTTGAGAGAAGTCAATAGTTCAACATGTCCCTTTGACAGAAGTCAATTAAGAAATTGACTCCTGTCAAATGGGGAAGCCCACACAATGATCAAAACTCAGCCAGTCCCTGCTGGATTGACCAAATTCTGATCAGTGAATGGTCTGTTTAAAGTGATTCTAAAGGTTTGTTGTGTTTTTATTCTTTTTTTTTTTAAAACCACAAACATGTCATACTTATCTTCTCTGTGAAATGGTTTTGCACAGAGAGGCCCAGATCCTCTTCTTCTCGGGTCCCTCGTCAGCACTCCTGGCTCCTACCCCTTGACCAGTGCTTCCAACAACAAACCGCTCCCGAGCCCTGCTTTATGCGTCCATAAGACATGTCCACATCCCCCCCCGTACTCTCATCATTGGCTCACTGGCTGTAATTGACAGCAGTGAGAGCCAATGAAAATAGAGAGACCTGGGACAGCTGAGGCTCCTGTGCACATCGCTGGATCCAGAGGGTGCTCAGGTAAGTATAAGGGAGGTGTTGTGGGGGAAGCAGCACTCATAAGGTATTTTGCTTGGCGCTCATTTTGGCTCAACTACACTCTGATAATATTGGGACACTCATTTTCAATGACATCCCATGAGTAAAACAGCCCATAGATTATGCATATTGCTTGATTGCCCCATCAACACAGCGTTGACTGTGCTGACCCTTCCACACTATTGTGTTCTGCTGGCTGGGAGCCTTCCCTCCTGGCAAAATACAATGATCACTGCTGGAGGCTATAGCTGTCAGCAGTGATTGCATGAAAAAAATCTGACAGACTGGTTGTACCGAAATTGATTGATGGATTGACTTCAAGTACAACCAGCCTGCCCATAGATGGATTGAATGTTGGCCGGTCCCTGCTACATCAGCCAAGATTCAATCCATCTATGGCTGGCTTAAGTAAGCTAGAACTTATGCAGATTTATCTGGTAACTTGTTCCACCGAGTCCACTTAACCACTTCCCGACCGGCCGTTGAATATAAAGGGCCGGACGGTGGCAGTACAGGGTCGGGTGGCCGTTTATGAACGGCCTCCCCGCACCCTGCTTGTGCGCGCTCCCTGGGAGCGCGCAGCACTGTGATCCGGTGCCCGCTGTGTCCTCCGGACACAGTGAAACACCGATCGCAGGACGGGACCTCTGTACGAGGTCCTGATCATGTGATCACTGATTGGCCAATCAGTGATCACATGCAAAGTAGTAAGCAAGATGTCACTTGTGACATCATTGCTTACTACGTGTGAAATCTGTAAATGATCACAGAGGTCACATGGTACAAGGCTATTCACAACAGCCTTGTACCATGTGACAAGCTGTGACCAATCACAGCTCACTCAGTACTTCTCAATGAGTGCAGGAATGCACACAGAGAGAAAGAGAAAAGATTGCTTTTACATCCTATACGGGTGTAAAAGCAATCATTGTAAGAAAAAAAAAAAAAAAAAATCTTCATCACCCCCCACAAGTAGTACAGTGTCACCATGGTGACACTGTATTGCTAGGGTGACAGTATGTAAAAAAAATAAAAAATAATATAAGAAAATAAAAATGTAAAAAAAGTTTAAAAATTATAATTTTTGGTTATAAACTAATTTGTTTTGTTTTTTTTTTTACTAAAAAGATAACGGAATACATTTTGGCAAAGATTTATGATGAAATATTATTTATTTGCAAAATTTAAAAAAAAAAACACTTTTGTTCAAAATTTTTGGACTTTTTCATTTACATAGCAAAAAAAATAAAAATCCCAGCAGTGAATAAATACCACCAAAATATAGCTTTATCTGTCTCAAAAAAATGGTAAAAAATTAATTTGGGTACAGCGTTGCATGACTGCGCAATTGTCATTCAAAGTGTGATAGCGCTGAAAGCTGAAAATTGCCCTGGTCAGGAAGGGGGTAAAAGTGTCCGGTCTGGAAGTGGTTAAAGCAGAACTAAATACCCCACAATACTTACCTTCTCTCCAATGAGCCAACATCTGCGCAGTCCCCTGCCAACACTGGCATCCTCTTCAACTGTTTTGATTGGCTTGCACAGGATGACAGAACTCCCACATATGTACAGGAGTTTAGTCATCCTGGCACACAGACACTGTACCGGAAATATAAACTTAGATATGAATGTGCATTTCAGTATACATTATGCAGAACGCCGTGAACAGGCAGGTACGTTTATTTTCTTGCAGATGCGATAAAATACTTAGCCAGCCTGCTCGCAAGATTTTCATATTTGATTTTAGTTCTGCTTGGATAACGAATCCAAGCCCCGGCGAAGGTGGAGTGAGCTGGTTCATGAAACGCTTTGGCTGTTTTAAGTGATCACATTAGGATTCATTAAAAGAGAATTTTGTCTCCCCCCCTCCCCAAATTATACTTAGGTGGATGCTGCATCTGTCCCCCGCTGGCTCCCCGTGTGAGAACTCCATGAACATGACCGCTGATCATGAAGTTCTCACTTCGGTGTGAGCAGAGAGCGGTGACTGTCAGCCACCTCTATCTGCTCTGCACCGCCCCCCCCCCCCTGCTCACTGAAGCACTGGGCTGTGAAAAGAGCTGAGCCAGGTGCCGCTTCAGACTCTCTATAATCGGGGTCTTTCCGCGCCCTAGACTGGCTGAGTGACATCAGGTGATAGCGGGCTTCAGCCCGCTGTCAGCTGAAAATGGATCACAGGAGTGCAGAATGAACTGCACCTCTGTGATCCGCAGGAGTGAAGAACGAACTGCACTCCTGTGATCTACTGGAGAAGTACATCTAAAAGAGCTTCGGCTATACTTCGCTTTTTAAGGACTTGGACTCTTCCACCATTTCTTTTGGAGGTCCTTCTGTGTTTTACCGTTTGAGTCACATTCTGGGTACGCATTGAAGGGAGGCCTTGCTTCATATGAGCAGCCTTACCAGAGCCAGTGAGCTACCTAAATTATTAGATGTTCCCCTTTTCATCAAACAAAGAAGTTTTGAAGTGCCTTAGTAACTCTTATGTCCTTTTTCAGGTCAATATTGCCATATGTATCTCTGCTGCGAAGATTTATCCTAGACATTTGTCCTAGTGATCAAGGTCACCAAGACAGAAAGTGATGGGAAATCCAAAAAGAAATAGAGGGACGCTTTCATTGAGGACACCTTTTGTTGGTAACAACTGTTTGAAAGGGGATTTTCCCTTCACTACAGAGCCATTTTGCTGTCAATTGTTTTGTGACTATAGGATAGAAATCTCCCCATGGCAGTGTGTCACAGAAAAACGTCACAAGGGTTCTATCCCATCTCTAAGCCACCCAATACTAAAAACAAAACTGTTGTGGCTTGAAAACATAGCTTAGTCTACCCAAAATCAATACCAAGAAACCCACCAGCTGTATTCTGTTCCAGTCCAATGAGAAGTAGCTTTACTAAGCCATATACAAAAAACATGCAAACAATACTCATTAATCCTGTGAGAAATCCAGTGAGCTCCTAAATTCCTGTGCTCTCTGCTGCTCTAATATCCCGAGTGATGTTATGAGCTCTGCCCAGTTCACCTCAATGAACTACAGAACACCACCCAGGTTATGGAAAACAGGAGAGGTGGGGGTTGTTCTGTAGTCATGCCCTAGGGTGATAGCACTGCTCCTCCATCAATACAGTACATTGAGAGAACATTATGAGCCTAGGGTAGGAAGTGTGTTAACAGCAGGATCACCAGTTAAAAATAAAGAGTAAAAAAAAAGAAAAAAAAGAAAAGGAAAGGAAATAAATTCGGCCACCACGTCATGGGCTAGCAGGCTGTAATATCTTATACTTCTGTTCTTGGGCTTAGATACATTTTAAGTATAATTAAAGACAAAATTTTTTTTTAGTTTTGGAAAAAGTGGAGAGGGATTAAAACACCTATTAGGTTTTTATTGCTGCCCGTGTCTCTGTTAGGGAGAATCCCCCTCTCTCTGTGTCCTGTTTACCATTATCATTGAAAGTGAAAGTAAAAACAAATCCCAAATTTTGGGTTTCTCACAGAAAAGAAATAGAGGGGAAATCTTCCAATGAGGACACTAGTTCTGGTGACCTGGGCGGGAGCCCAAAGGATTCCCTTAATTTGCAGGAATTTCCTTTCACTTCCTGTTTTGGCTTTGGAACAGGAAGTGAAGGGAAATCTCGCCAATGGGACAAAAATGAACCTTACAGTTTTGTCTACAGTTCTACTTTAAACTACTAATCAAGGTCAGTTCTTATGTTCAGGTTTCATTAGATAAAGGTAGTGTACTGACCAGCACAACAACTGTGGGTTTGGCAACACGTGTTCTAGTCGGCTGTAGTTGGTAATCCGGAATGTCAGGGGCACAGGCGTCGGATTGTTGGAGAAATGCCGGGTGATACCGGCTGGGAAGGACAAAACCATTTCACCAGTGATTTTCACTATACACCTGGGAAAGGCAACACATTGTAATTACACAGAATGTAAGTGATAGTAAAGGCATTTTGTTTCTAAATAACAAACATGTCAAACTTACCTACTCTATGCAATGGTTCTACACAGAGCAGCCACGATCTTCCTCGGGTCCCCTGCCGGCCGCTCCTGGCCCCTCCCTCCTGCCGAATGCCCCAGAGCAAGCAGCTTGCTATAGGGGCACCCAAGCAGACTCACTCCTGAGCTGCTGCTCTGCACGTCCATTCACACACAGAGCAGCAGCTTGGCCCCGCCCCCTCTCATTCCTCTTTGGCTCACTGGCTCCCACTGCTGTCTCAGCCAATAAGGAGGGAGAGTCCCCGGAGAGCCAAGGCTCACATTGCTGGGTTGCGATGAGGCTCAGGTAGGTATTAGAGGGGGCTTCACACAGAAGTTTTTTTTACCTTCATGCATTCTATGAGCCCTTTCATTCTATTAGCCTTTACAACCACTTTAAAGTGTTACTAAACCCAGGACTCTGCATTCACTATATCTGGTCCCCCCGGACCCTGCATTCACTATATCCGGTCTCCCCGGACCCTGCATTCACTATATCCACTCTCCCCGGACCCTGCATTCACTATATCTGGTCTCCCCGGACCCTGCATTCACTATATCCACTCTCCCCGGACCCCGCATTCACTATATCCGGTCTCCCCGGACCCTGCATTCACTATATCCGCTCTCCCCGGACCCCGCATTCACTATATCCGCTCTCCCCGGACCCTGCATTCACTATATCCGCTCTCCCCGGACCCCGCATTCACTATATCTGGTCCCCCACAGTACACACTACATGGAAATGCAACCATTACCTCCTATGAGCAGGCAGTTTTACACCGACAGAAAGAATCAATGAACTACCACAGAGCTGAACAGTGCCGGGTGGTTCATTGAGAACTACAAGCCGACAGGCTGCGCTCTCTTTGAATTGTGGCAGCTAGTACGGGAGAAGATCCTCGGTTCGCAGCCACACGGAGGGGGGATTAGGGGAAGAGGTGTCTGATGCTGAACATGTTATATGTACACCCTAAATATGACTGTGTAATATTATTAATAATAACATGTAACTCGTTCAGAAAAGTGAACTTATCCTTTAATTCAGTGTGCATTCAACCATAGTGACTAAGGAAACATCAGAATGCAGATCCACGTAAACACTCCGCTATCGCCTTCCGGATCTTTTCTGCTCAGACACTGATACTCCCCCTCTTTGTCCTTCTGACCGTCGTGACCCCGACGGAAAAACAGAAAAAATAGCGCAGCTTTTGTTACAGGTTTGGCAGACACACCAGTCAGCACCGGCAGATCACATGACTGGGGTACAATTACACAGGCAACTCACTTGTTCGGATCGGCTCCTTTGAAATAAGCATTGACCGTCTCAGTGAAGGCAGCTGCCACGGGCAGGGTGTCCTGGGCCCCCATGGTCAGGGGGCTGGGCCCTCGGGAGGATCCTGCAAGACAAGGAGCAGCTGCTATATTTTGTTATGGGAGTAAGGTTCTTGAATTGAAAACAAGACATACAACACTCACAAGCACCATGACACATCTACACTTAATCTAACAAGACACAACCACAAATTCCATAAAGAAGAACTCCGGGTTTGATTGAAAATCAGGATCGTTTTAAAACGAGGTCTTTAAAGGGAAGTTGCCATCTTTGACATGTGGGAGCTGCTGATGCAGACATGTTTTTAAAGGTGCAGGTCCTCTGGCTGTCTGGATCCTATTTCCACTCTTCAGTACCAAGTGAGTCTCTGACCTGGAGTTTGCAAGACCTTTGGGACTTACCTGGCCACATTCTTGTTACAAATCATTGATTAACAAGGCAGTGAAGTAAGGATCAGAACAACACAGGAGCCTGCAACTGCAAAAGCAAGTAATGACAGCTGCAGCATTATCCTCGCTGGTTCACTTTTAATGATTCAATATAGCCAATTAACACATTTCTTCCTTATTATGGAAAGTAGCTCATTTGCAGCCAGTGCCTGACACCCTCGACGACTATGTGCCCATCCCCTCCTCCAGCATACTGCTAATAAGGCAACGACATTTATACATGGCAAGTAAATGAAAGCAGCATTGCATCATGGGAGACAAATGTTTGTACTATCAGTTCAGACCTGCATAGATGTACCATGCTAGAGGTGGAGGAGTGGTCACACACAGGGGTAAATAGTCACAATTTTCCATGTTTTCAGACAGAATCCCTTAGGGACAGTATGAACTTTAAGAAACTTAAAAAGTGTTACTAAACCCACAACAGTACAATCAGTCTGTAGATGCAGTAAAGCATGCTTGTTATACTCACTGTGGAACCTAAGGGGTAAACCCTCTGCCTTGTGTAAAAATGCAGTTTGATCCTGACTTTTCTGATCCTCCCCATCTTCCAGTGTCCCCCTCTTATCTCCTGATAAGACATATCGTGTGGAGTCACTCTGCACATGCTCAGTTTGGTTTGTATTTCGAGAGAGGTTTTTATTTTTTTTTCCTTGGGAAGGTGCATGTGATCAGCACAAGGCCAATCAGCACTGTCCAGACCGTGTAATCTCCTCCTACAATCTTTAACATGTGCTCTCCTGGACACTGATAAAATACTGCTATATACTGCTGATGACAAAATGTATTTAGCAGTTTATATTTATTAAAATAATTGCATTTTCATGTTCTGTGTACTGTGGGAGACCAGATATAGTAAATACAGGGTCTATGGAGACCAGATATAGTAAATGCAGGGTCTGGGGAGACCAGATATAGTAAATGCAGGGTCTGGGGAGACCAGATATAGTGCATGCAGGGTCCGGGGAAACCAGATATAGTGAATGCAGGGTCCGGGGAGACCGGATATAGTGAATGCAGGGTCCAGGGAGACCAGATATAGTGAATTCAGGGTCCGGGGAGACCATATATAGTGAATGCAGGGTCCGGGGAGACCAGATATAGTGAATTCAGGGTCCGGGGAGACCATATATAGTGAATGCAGGGTCCGGGGAGACCATATATAGTGAATGCAGGGTCCGGGGAGACCAGATATAGTGAATGCAGGGTCCGGGGAGACCAGATATAGTGAATGCAGGGTCCGGGGAGACCAGATATAGTGAATGCAGGGTCCGGGGAGACCAGATATAGTGAATGCAGGGTCCGGGGAGACCAGATATAGTGAATGCAGGGTCCGGGGAGACCAGATATAGTGAATGCAGGGTCCGAGGAGACCAGATATAGTGAATGCAGGGTCCGGGGAGAGTGGATATAGTGAATGCAGGGTCCTGGGAGAGCGGATATAGTGAATGCAGGGTCCTGGGAGAGCGGATATAGTGAATGCAGGGTCCAGGGAGAGCGGATATAGTGAATGCAGGGTCCTGGGAGAGCGGATATAGTGAATGCAGGGTCCTGGGTTTAGTAACACTTTAAGATTTTTTATTAATACCGATAATGGCATCATGTGATGTGGCCATTTTACCTGAACAAATAGCGGAGGTCTTCTTTAATAAGGAATATTACTGGACAATGGTGCGTCTGTAATAAGTGTTGTACCTCATAGCTACCAATCAGTTCCAACCTTGTTTTCTAGTTTCTAAATGACTGCAAAACTTTGCAGTCATTTTGCTACAGCTAACTGCCCCAGCCTTCCCACTTCCCAACACTACCCATACATCCCAGTACCATGTACTTAACATTTGCATTCGCATATAAGCCTGCATAGTTATTGCATTCCGTATTCCTTGTGGCCCACAGCACATTGTACTCCACCAGGCTCATTCAATAAAACAATGAAAAGGTGAATGGCAATGTACAGCCAATCAGACTGCACTACACTGTAGGCAGATCAAAACCAATGATTACTGATTGGTTGCTTTGACATCCTGCACATTGCACTTAGTAATAAATAGGAAAGAATTAAAAAAAACAAAAACCATATGCGTAACCGCTTATTATCAGTGCATATGTAAAATGCAAAGGTGGGATACATTTTTAAAGAATATTGCATGACAGTTTTCCACAGTGCTTCACCGATGATATGGGCAATCTGCAGACTGGCTGCATTCAAAATGCACATTTTACCATAACATACCTAAATAGGTGTTGTGTGATGAGCATTTTAAATGGCACCCCAACGTACATATACAACATGCTACAATGCCCCTGCATTAAAGCACACCACAATGCACAAATGTGAACACGGTGCATTGTGGTGCACTGTGTTGCAAAAATTGGTGCCGGGGTGTTTTTCATGCATTGAGGAGCATTCGTAGTCCATTCAAAATGAATAGGTTGCTAAAAGCCAAAATGTTTTTTATCCATTACCTACACTTTTATTTTTATCATTTTGTTACCTGTTTCTAATTTCCCTTCACCTCCTATCCTGTAGACACAGCAAGAAGCAAAAGAAAACCTCTCCAAATTGGGGAAACCGCCTTAGACAGCTCCATAGACAGCTGTCACCAGAACAAGTGTCTCCCACTGAAAGATTTCCCCTCTATTCCTGTCCTGGTAACATTGCAAAATGTTGGGATTTTCCCAGGACAAACCGAACCAGTATGTGACCTCACAAAAGTCCTTTTGGCTGAATAGGCATACAGTCCTACAGACACACCCCAAAGTCATGTGGAAAGCCTTCCCAGAAGAGTGGGGGCCTTCATAGATGCAAGGAAGGGGGGTGCAACTCTATATTAATGCCCTCGGTTTCTCAATCCTATTCCAACAACCTCAAACAGGCATGATAGTTTAATGTTCACTAATAGCCATATAGTGTGCCTTTTCATTTTGATTTGTAGTCAGATATATATTTAAAAAAAAAAAAAAAAATACTGTCTTTCAAGAGAATTTGGTTGGGCAGGATTGTCCCTCATTGTTACTGTGATTGGCTGACTGCATTCCCAAAAATTGCAGCCAAATGTACAGAATATGAATGTGACAATCCCTCCCCCCCTCCCCATTCCCACATCATGTATGCATTTGGTGTACTTGCAAAACCTCAGATTTTGGGCCCTAAATGTTTTCTAAAGTATGCCCAATGAGTAATGTACATCTAAAGGAATGACAATACCTACAGAATGGGGTAGGAAAGAATATGCATGAAAGCCTTTTAAATCCTTGCAGTGTTTAGGGCCTGTTTCAATAGGGATTTGTTCATGTCAGACCTGTTTCTCTCCCTTTGCAAACCAATGGTGCTGCAAAACTAGATTGAATAGATGATATATTGGCGCTGGAGAGATGGGGTTAAATATTACAGTCCCATAGGTAGTAGGGAGGTATTCAGCTATTAGGATAGCACAGTCATGAGGCAGCACCCTATAGAGTTAAGCTGGACTCTGTAGTGGAGATAAGAGGAGAGAGAGGGGTGCCAGACTAAGTGCTGTATTTGACAATCATTTACTGCACACAATGGTATGTAACTCACAAGAGGTAAGTAGTTAGCAGGCATGAATACATAGGGACGTCATCCAGAAGAGGTTCCAGAGGCAGAGAAGAGGGGGTAGATGGACATCTGGGGGCCACGGCTGTGGTGAAAGCCAGGTCTCTTGACGCTCATCGAGTCCTCTGCAGCGTGTAGCAGGCTGTGTCTTGTGTATGGAACCAGGCTGGAATGCAAGATGGCCACCAGGCGGAAGTGACGTCACTACGGGAACGTGATGCCGCAGGAAGGGGCGGTAACGCGTTTCAAAGCTATTTGCTTGTTTGTCAGACCTCAGGCTACATGCTGCAGAGGACTCATTGTCATGTGATCTGGCTTTGACCACAGCCGTGGCCCCCAGATGTCCATCTACTCCCTCTTCTCTTCCTCTGGAACCGCTTCTGGGTGACGTCCCTATGTACCCATGCCTGCTAACTACTTACCTCTTGCGAGTTACATACCATTGTGTGCAATAAATGATTGTCAAATACTGCACTTAGTCTGGCGCCCCTCTCTCGCCTTTTAAAAGTAGATTGAAGCAGATCATACTGCAGGCCAGGTTGCACTGGTCAAGGAGTTCAGGAGCATCTGTAGCTGATGTCAAAAGCATGCTACATGTGGCGGACAACACAAGCCCAAATACTGTCGACAAAGGACTCTCTACTTCACCTCAAGACATTTCTTTATCCCCTTCCGGTAAAACCTTAGTCTTGATTTAGGAGATATAAAATCTGGTGCCAATATCCTGGTGATCCTGTAATTGGGATGCCGGGAAGACTAGTTTTCTATTAACAGACTATTAAAAGTGACTTTGTGATTGCCTGCTCGGAATCGTCTAATATGCTGAATCAGGGAACATCATGTACAGAATTTTCCCATGTATCTTACAATGATCATGTCACAGAGGCCAGGATAAATATGACAGACCTTGGGGAACAATGGTCAAAGTAATCCTGTGCAATTTCTAGAAGTGATTTCATGGATGTGAGTAAACAGGCTTTAGATGAGATTTGAAGGGTCAGTCCATTTAAAGCAAGCCTGTGTTCACTTTAACTCCTCTGAACTAAACACTGCTGTGTATAGCAAGCATCCAAGGGTGTCTTGCCTACATGTGTGGCCACATCATTGTAAGTCTCCCCAGGATTCTAATATGCAAACAGAAAATTTGCTTCCTTAGAGTGGACCAGTATGCATGAATAAATTCCTGACATGCCACAATATGAAGTTGTAGGCCAACACACGCTAGTGGGAATACAATACTCCTATGTAGATTAAAAGAAAAAAAAAAAAAAAAGTGTCCCTCCTTGCTTACGTTTCAGCCCTGTGCTGGCCTTAATCATAGCCTACAGCTACTGGATGCCCCTCGATGAAGTCAGAATGGACGAAACATGTGGGGGCGGAGCCTGATGCTGGGAGTGAATAGGAACTGTGTCCTGTCCTTTTTGCGGTTTCTGAGAGCTGGGAAGGATTGGAGTGGCTGGTGGGATGGTGGCTTCTCTGTAGATCTTTGCCAACACATCTGTAGGCTTGATTTTAGGCTCATCTTTAAACAAGCTTTTGTGAGAATTTGGATGTTTAAGATACTACACCACTGGAGCATGTTTTTTTTGGTTATTCTTATGCTGGCAATGAAATCTAACCACTGAATGAGGAAAGAACAGTAGTGGAAGTGAAGCCTTAAAGTGGACTGCACCTCTTTGATATTAACACAAGCGGTTTTTGCCTAATCTTGTGGTGAGATAGGCACACATTTCTAAGTGCGTTTTCCCATATTAGTGGTTGTGGTCACTTTGGATCAAATATTTTTCTACATTTGCAAGAATAATTTTGATGGAAATGTTTTTAGTTACTATACCGTTGGATTGCTTTTTTTTTTTTAACTTATTTAATTTAAAATTAATTTTGGTTTAAAATATTTTCATGTATTGTTTAGAGGACTTTCTTTCATCACGATATTTATTGAATGATTTTATTGTGCATCAATTTTCACACTAAAGAATAATTTATATTATTGATACAGCACTGTAATTATTATTTTGTTAAATCCTTTAGGATTTTATATTTATTTACAGCCGCTGGTTATTGATAGAAAAATAAGTTATTTGGCTCAAAGTTTTGCAATATACTATCCCCACAATTTATTATATCCATCAGTGCAGAAAAGGTTATACATTAAATTCTAGGTACCTGCTGTTCACTGATGCCTGCTTGGGGTGGGGTTAAAGTGAACACGAGTTCTATTCTAAGAAAAAAAAAAAATCTGATATTTTATATGCAAGCTGGAGAGATAAACCCAATGGTTTCTTACATCTCTAGAGGTCTCTGGTGGTGATTTTGTTGTGTGTGAACTCCCAGGCACATACTTGCATCCAACTCTGCCTGATAGGGAGACTAGTTGGAAACTACAATGGGAAAATCACACTCAAAGAGGTACAAGACGACAGTGGTCAATCGGCCCATAAGACTCCACCTAAAATAAATTATTATTGATAAATTGACCCTTGGCAAAGATAAAAAAAAATAAAATAATGCAGGACTCATTGTGAAAAGTAACAAAAACTATCCTGCCCACTGAGGGTAGGAATCTTATATTGAGAAGGTATGCAGGCTGCCATTGCTGACCTGCCCTTTGGAAATGCTAGCTGCCAGCCTACCTTACTGATCAGGCAATGTCAGTGCTTTCAGACTCACTGACCTGGATCTGTATGTTTGTTTCAAGTCACTGAAAAAGTAGTGAAAACATTGGATCAGAATGATCTACAAGTAACTAGATATTCTGAGAGGTCAGCAAGCCTCCATATCTTTTCATTAGAAGTTTACTTTAACATTCACTGACCGCTGAAGCTGCAGGTGCTATGGAGCAATTCATCCTCAAAGTTCAAAAGAGACTCTTAAAGCTTAACTGCGGGCAGATAAAAAAAAAAAGCACAAATATTGCAGCTCTGCAATGATTAATACTTGAATATACTTCAGTAAGAAACGTAAGCACCTAAATGTGACCTGGTATCAGCCTTTTGCAGTCTCTATACAGCAGGGATGGAGTGTGAAAGGAAGAAAAAGAACAAGCAAGCAATCAGTTCATGTGCTGACATGGAGCATACTGATAGGAGAAGAAATCAAAGTAACAGAGAGAACTTCTCTCTGTGCTGCTTCTCCTTTCACTGTCCAGTCACAGACTGGTGGCACGTCCAGGAAAGTCTGGGCTTGGAGAAAGTGGGTTGCATGATGTTGGCCATCAGACTGAGAGCATCTTGTGACAGAAATGAAGTACTGAGGAGACAGCTCTGGATTGAAATCGATTATTGTTTTTTTAAAAAAAGCTGCTTTTTATCTCATCTTTTATTGGGCTAATAATAATGTCTTCTGGATAGAGTTCTGCTTTTGGTTTCCGAACGGCTTACAGCACCAGATTTGTTTATATTGAAAGACTGGAAGTCTGAAGGAGGAGAGGACATGAGCAGGATATAGGTGTTTTTGCTGTACACAGAGGATGAATTACGCCACAGTGCTTGCAGCTACAGAGGTCAGTGATGGCTTGTGTTGAAGCTAAATTACTGTGTAAGTTTGAACAACCATAGCCTGGCCACATTTTCCCATTAGGAGACTTTGAGAACAAGGCCACTATTTTATAAATGGTTAAAAAAAGCATGCTACAAATTAAATAAAATGTTAATTCTTACCAGTATAGATCACGTAGCTATACTGGACAACTGTTGTGCCATCACTTGACAAACCTTTTAATGAACACAGATACAATAATTTACTATTTGTACTTTTTTCTGTTACTATGCTTTTTTCAGACATATTTCATTTTCAAATTTAGTTTAATCTAGATAGTACAACTAGCATTTGAAGTTTTGTGCTGTATTATTAAAGTGATACAAAAGGCTAACATTTTTTTTTAAATAACAAACGTTATACTTACCAGCTCTGTGCAATGGTTTTGCACAAAGCAGCCCCGATCCGCCTCTTCTCAGATCCCCAACCGGCGCTCCTGGCTCCTCCTTGCTTTGAGTACAACCCCTAGCACAGAGCTTGCATGGGAGGGCACTTGTGCAGGTTACATACACAGGCAGAAGGGCTTTGTCCCAGGCCCCCCCCTCCCTGGCTGTGATTAACAGCAGCAGGAGCCAATGAGGAAGCAGAGAGCCAGGACAGCAGCCGCTCTCGTGCACATCACTGGATCGGGCTCAGGCAAGTATTAGGGGGGCTGAGGGAAGAGAATGCATTAAGGGTAAAAAAAACTTTGAGCCTTTGCAACCACTTTAAGGTGTATCCATAGAGTAGTGAAGGGTCAGAATGCTTGTCAGGTGTTTATTTCTAAATAAGTGTTTTATTTATTTTTATTTTGTTTATTTGGTGTTTATTTTGGAATGCAATTCCAAATGCAACTTTTTATTTTAAATACTGGTCCTGGTTCACACTGATGCAGTGCGGAATGCGCAGCGTTGTCTGTGCGAATTCCGCACCGCATCAGAATCACACCCCATTCATGCGAACCGCTGCAGGTGTGTATATTAAAGCGTAGCACCACCCAAAAGGGGAAGTTCTGCTTTAAGAACTGCTCCCGCGCTCCCCATTAAGGATTGGCACATTTGGGGGGCGGGGGGAACGGGTACCCGAATTTGACAAGTACCCGCTCCCACTTCCAGCCCAATAGCCTAGGTGATCGGAAGGTGTCCTCTTTCCCTCCCTATAGTCTTTTGGGACACGTGACAGGTCCCAGAAGACTACAGGGCCATTCATGAAGCTCAGCGCTACTTGCGCATGCGCAGTGGGTACCCGGCTGTGAAGCCGCAAGCTATCACAGCTGAGTGCCCACACTGAAGATGCCTGGAATACAGGACGGCCGGTGAAACGGGCTGCAGGGTACACGCCACGGGATCATTGGACAGGTAAGTGGCCGTTTTTTAAAAGTCAGCAGCTACAGTTTTTGTAGCTGCTGACTTATTTTTTGACATGGTGAGAGGAACTCCGCTTTAAGTTAACAACACCCCGAAAGCGGTCCGCAAAAATCAGTGCGATGTGCAGAATCGGATCGCGTAGGTGTGAATACCCATGCGATCCAATTGTAGCGTGGACCCAAAAAAGGGTCCTGCACCTTTTGGGTGCGGGGCGATCAGAGCCAAACAAAATGTATGGCTCCAATAGCACTGCACACAAATCGCATGTGATTTGCACAGGAATGCGGTCCCTGTGCAAATCACATGCGATATATCGCACCGCATATGTGTGAACCCAAGTTCCCATACAAAGCATAACCCATGTTGTACAGATGCAGATTTGCACTTTATCAAGATGACGAAACAGAATAATCATTGCCTCTGAAAGATTAGTTATGTTTTGTATGAGGCTTTAGTAAAAAAAACAAAACAAAACCCCCCCCCCCCCAAAAAAAAACCCTGATGATGTCCTAACTTTTTTTTAGCGATGGATATTTGACAGGACCTTGCATCAGTCACATCTTTCTAGTGGTTGGAGACATTACGATACGATACTATTGACTTTAGAGTTACTTCTCTCTGTAGGTAAAGGTAAATACATGGCTCGAAATTCAACTGGTTCAGCAGAGACTGGCCGAATTCTGATTCATGTGTGGACACGGCAGTTGTAGAGTCAATCTACCTATAGATTGCTATACAGCTGTCTTAAAATTCCCACTCGATCAGCACTGCAGGCTATGGCCTGCAGAGCTGATCTGTGTATGCTTACAGCAGGGAAGCCTCCCCACTGTTAGAATACAATGACACAGTGGGAGGATTCTCCCAGCCACCTCAAATGTGGGGATGGCGAATCTGGTTAGTTATTAAAAAATAAATAAAATCAACTCATCTAAGGCCAGCTTAAGGATCACCCTATTTTTATGTTATGACGACCATTATTTCTGGTGCAGAAAGAGATGGGAGTTCCCACATTTTAGTGATAACAGGAACAAAGGGAAAATACTCCAATGGGAATCCTTTCTGGTGAAAACGGGATTATCCTCTGCTTCCTGTTATGTCTGTAACCCAGTAGGGGAAGGTTAATGTCCCAGACATGACACAGACTGAAAAAAAAAACCTGACAGGGCTCTCAACTCTTCTCCAGCCAATTTGAAAAAAAATTATTTGGCTTTGCATACACATTAAAACCCAAGTCGGTTATTATATTTTGCTGTGCCCTATAGGGGAGATTTCCCTTCACTTCCTGTTCCGCAGACACAACAGAAATTAAGAGTACATTTCTCCAATGAGTGGGGATATTCAACGCAGGTGTCCCCTTTAGAAGAATATCCCTTTTTTACTGTTGCAATGACAACCATAAACATGATACTTTTAATCCTTTTGATCTTGGTTGTCCTGGACATAAGGCTAGGTTCACATCTGTGCGGGTGGTGCGGCTGCGGATCCGCACGAAAATCCGTGCAGCTGCACCACCCGCACAGAGGAATGCGGACCATTAGTTCTAATGGCATGCCGCCCGCACTGGAAAATGCAACCGTACTGGGAACCGAGGTTCCCGTGCGGGCTGCAATTTCAGAAAAAATGCAGGAACTACTTCCCTGCGTGTCACGGGGCACGGGAGTCCATTCAAATGAATAAGCTCTCGTTCCCGCGCAAAACGCGGCCCTCTTGGCTGCATATATGTGAACCTAGGGTAAAGCAGTATTTTGCAATATTGCTTTATTAGGTGATCACCAGCTTAGAGATCCATTTGTTTTTCCCAGAAAGAACACATGCAATTTTTTTGTGCATTCTTTAGAGCAGGCTCCTGTGGGCGTGCATACTTCCACTAACAGATGAGCCTATGTACCATAACTAGTGAAGAAATGGCCTATATCTATGCCTCAAAGGGAGAATGCAAAGCAAAAGAGGGTTCAGATCTATGCTGCATGGATGCTCGGGATAAAAAAAAGCATGCATGTAAACTCTAATGCAGAAAACATCACAAAGGGCCAGATGACAGTATTAATAGAAATAACTATCCCCCTCCCCCCACTAACTACATCATGCTGATGGCACAGCGCATGCTGCATCACGGGGGCAGTTTTTTCATGGTTAAGGTGATTCTATGACACGCTGAGAAGTGGCTACACAACTAAAATGTCATGTTCTACTGTTCTATGCTGTGCAGACAGTATATTGTGTATATTGGATATGTATAGGGCACATCAATGGAGGAGGCTGTGGACTGAGAGACAGCCAGGGATGGAGGAGACACTGAACAACAGGCACCGGGCAGCACTTCTAGGAGTTGAAGCAAAATCTGTATATGGAAGAGTATAGAACAGGAAGGCGCTTCTAAATGCAGTATATCCAGAAGACTCTTTAATAATGACGGTTAGAAACACTTACAAACTCATAGTTACTACAGGCTCAATAAAATCGTCCAAGTGCAGAGGCTCAATCCACCGTGCGAGAACCTGCTGTGCCAGCCAGCAGCTGCAGGGGGAGCTGAGGATCAGATGTCCAAGATGGCCGCCGCAAGTTCCGGGATCACTGGAACGCACGCTGTTCAGAAGACTGCAACCGTTAGTGATGTGGGTTAGGAACGGGCGTGGAACGGTGACACTTTTCGGGGCATGCGCAAAGCTCCTTCTAGCTCTGCGCATGCTCCGAAAATTGTCACCGTTCCAAAGCGTGTGCTCCAGCGATCCCGGAACTTGTGGCAGCCATCTTGGACATTTGATCCTCAGCTCCCCCTGCAGCTGCTGGCCAGCTCAGAGGGTTCTCGCATGGTGGATTGAGCCTCTGCACTCTGACGATTTTATTGAGCCTGTTGTAACTATGAGTTTGCAAGTGTTTCTAACCGTCATTATTAAAGATTCTTCTGGATATATTGCACTTAGAAGCGCCTTCCTGTTCTATCCTCTTCCATATTGTGTATATTAAATGTTCCAAAACTGGTAATGTTGGAAATATTGAAAACAATACCAAAGGAGTGAAACACAAATTCTTCACACATAAATGAATAAGTGAAACAGTGCAAAATTAGTGACACAAATAACATAAACACACAATATTAAATAGTGCCAAAAAACTCATAAATAATCACATGTGACAAGTGTCAAAATTTATGAGTTTTTTGGCACTATTTAATATTGTGTGTTTATGTTATTTGTGTCACTAATTTTACACTGTTTCACTTATTCATTTATGTGTGAAGAATTTTTATGGTAGTAGCGCTGCATCATTTGTGTTTCATTTATAATTTTTGTCTATGGGTATATGACTGTATGTAGCAGCTTTACCTTTGTTGGTAGGTATTAGTTTTTAGGTAGGAGCGCAGGAGTTTGTCACATTAATACCAAAGGAGTGTCTTAGTGGGCAATAGGAGCAAGAAAAAAAGTGCAAAGGATATGACAGCAGATAGTACATGCAGGACAATAGTGCAACCAGTATGAACACAGGAGCAGCGCAGAGGTAGGATGGTAAAAAGTATGTGCAAGCGAAGGGTATGAAGATTATGGCGACATGCAGGATGTGCAGGAGAAGAGCGCGAGGGGTATGACTGCAGACAGTATGCATGGTTGAAGAGTGCAAAGGGTATGACACTGGGCAGTAAATGTGAAAGAGCAGTGCGGAATGTATGACAATCAGCAATATATGGAGGAGAGGTTTGTGGAGGAAACAGAGGCAAGAAGTAGGAGTAGGACAGGAGCATGGACAGTACGTAGAAGAGAGGAATGCAGAAAGTATGAGGACAAGTAGTATGTGTGGAAGAGGAGCACAGACAGTATTGTGCAGGAGAGGTGAAGGGAGGGTATGAGGGTGGCCATGTGTATGAAGAGGGAGAGCGGGACTTTGATGACAGACAATAAGTGTGGGACAGGTACTGGGAGGGTACGACAACAAACCATATAAGTGGGAGAAGTGTGCAGAGAGTATGATGAACAGTACATGCGGAGCAGGAGGAGTGAGAAGTATTTGAAAGTGCACCTAATATTTGAAAGACTTGGTGGGAAGAGAAGGATCTGACAGTGTACACAGTGATCAGACAGGGTGTGTAAGACTTCGGGGGAATAGGGTGGAACGTAAAGGCAGCTAGGGCATGCTTTTGCTAGTTTCTACATTTCTGCTGTGGCAACAAGTTATGTTAAGGGTTACATCAGAGGTCTATTACACCGCTGATGTCTCCTCTATTCCAATTACTTATTTTGGCACGCCTCAAAGACTAGCCTATGCTCCAGTAGATGGTGTGTGTGTATGTGGGGGGGGGGTAACTGCATCTTCAAGTACAATGCAGGACTTGCATTTTATGTGATTACACCAGAGCGCTAACCCCCATCTGGAACGCCTTAGAGTGGAGGCTTTGGGGAAACTGTCACAAAGTATGGAGGAAGCCTGACAGAGTAAAGAAAGAGGTATTATAGTTTTTACCTTTACCCCCAGACTAAATGAGCATGGTGTAACATGTTACTGTTGCGGCAGACCCCGCAACCCTTGATTCCCCTTTGTGACAGTAGGCCATGAATCCTCTCCCATCACCCACTGTCACAATTTTAAAAAAATGCGGCTGCGTGGGTCTCGGCCCACCCTGCCACATCATTCATTCACAGCGGTATGTGAATGGGAGAACTACAAGTACCGACACAGCTTCTATGGCTGATGGCTTGTAGTTCTCAATGTACTACCAGGGCATTGTTGAGCTGTCATTGATGCTTCCTGACATTCAGTAACTGCCTGCTCGTATGAGGTATGAGCAGACAGATACACTGACAGTCTGCAGCAGTCCTGCATTGCACCTGCAATCTGCTGATCACAGGTGCAATGCTTTGCAGGCTACTATTAAAAAAAAATAAAAAATAAAAAATTTTTTTACCTATACAAAAGATGTGAATTTATTATTTTTTTAATTTATTTTTACAAAAGGTGAACTTATCCTTTAACCTTTGCAGTGCAGGGAGGCCCCACTGCAAAGTATTTTTTTTTGGTGCCCGGAGTGGGGCTTTAAATATATATATAATATATGAATAGGAAGCAAATCACAGAACAGGATTTCATAGAAGAGAAAGGGTTGTGATTTTTCTAAATTATAACATGACTGCGTTATGCTGCCATTTTCAACGAGTGGAGAAGTCTAACAACTGAAAAATAGATTAGTAAATAAAAATTACAGCACGTGCAACCACTCACTGCGAACCCTATTGAATTACAATGCTTGAAGCAGCAGTTGGTACTTCTGTTAATAACAGAGAATGGGATTCTTCCCGGGGTTTTCTCAGCTTGTGTACTCCAGGCTAACACATCAGGAATTTTGTCTACCAGTTTTCATGCTTTGGTAAACTGTCGGCTGTTTCCTGTGAACATGTTATTTTCCAATCTCTAGAGAGTGTCTCTTAGTGATATATGATAATGTTTATACATTTCAATGTCTGCGTTTTCCCATTAAAAAACTGGAGTTAAGCCAGCCATAGATAGATTGAAATTTAGCCAGTATGGCAAGAACCGGCCAAATTTTGATCTATATATGGGCAGGCTGCATCTATTGACTTCAGTACAACCAGCCTGTCGGTTTTTTTTTTTACCTGATCATTGCAGATGGATGCAGCCACCAGCAGTGATCATTGTATTCTGACGGTGGGGACAGCTCCATACTGGCAGAACACAATAGCGCTGCAGGAGTGATTACTCCATCAACATCGACTGTGTTGATTGGGGAATCAAGAAATTTTCTTTCCCTCAACCTGTTGTTGAAGAAAATGGCCAGCCTTAGAGTCATACGGGAAATTTACTAAAACTGGAGCACTCAGAATCTGGTGCAGCTGTGCCTGGTAGCCAATCAGCTTCTAATGTGTTGACAATAAAACCTGGAAGCGGATTGGTTTCTATGCAGAGCTGCACCAGATTTTGCACTCTCCAGAGACTGGCTCGATCGAGACCAAACCATGCTGCCTTTTAAAATCTGGGGTTGTCCTAATAGCAACTGAGAAAACACAAACGAGAGGACGCACCAGTCTAGAGCATTATCCCATGGAAACCATTACAAAATCAGTAAAATATATACTCACAAACCATGCAGGTTAACAGCTTATAAAGCTACTGTTCTGTAGCACAGCGGTTCGTCAGACCCAGAGCATTCCAAAGCCACAGAAACACCACCCGGGATCCAGACCGGCTTACGCATTTCAAGGGTAAAACCTCTTACTCAGAGGAGCCAAATTTGGCTCTGAGGAAGAGGGTTTACCCTCAAAACTCGTAAGCCGATCTGGATCCCGGGTGGTGTTTCTGTGGCTTTGGAATGCTCTGGGTCTGACGAACCGCTGTGCTACAGAACAGTAGCTTTATAAGCTGTTAACCTGCATGGTTTGTGAGTATATATTTTACTGATTTTGTAATAGTTTCCATGGGATAATGCTCTATACTGGTGCGTCCTCTCGTTTGTGTTTTTTTCAGTTGCTCTTAGGACAACCCCAGATTTTAAAGGGCAGCATGGTTTGGATTATCTTTGGTCTGTGGGGATAAAGGAATGCACAAGAAGAATAGCCAATAGCCCACCACACTCATGTGCAGGAGGTATTTGAGTATTGTGGTTTTAGGCTTTGAATGAGAAGTTTCCATCAGAAAACTGGTATGTTTTTCTGAAGATCAAAGCAGTCGCTTCCCCAAACCAAACTCGTATGCTTGCTTATCTCCTCCAGGTACTTAGGAGCAATATGTTACGCTCTAGGGCTGCCAAGGATATAAAATGTTGCTTAACCTTGCAGGAAAAGCCCAAACCTCTTGCAAACATGGACAACAAAAGTGGAGAAATAACATATCTACTGGCAGGATCAACAGACAATTAAACTGTGTTCCTTCAGCTCAGACAGTGCCCAAACACTTAAAATATTGGAATGGTTTTATGGTCAGTTGAAAATCTGCCAGTATTTTCAACCACGTCAGCATCCTTGCTTTTGTAAATGTATCACCAAAGTGTAAAACTGTTCTCTAGCCAGTCCAAATGTCTATACGCCTTTAGATCTTGCTGCTCCTGGGACATGCCCCCCCAAAAATAAATGCTTGAGATGCATCCAGTAAAGCACAAACGTGCATTCACAGTAAGAGCAATTGTTTCCATGCTGTGTGCAATCAGCGTACCTAGGAACCATGAAACCCAAGCTGAGGCACTATGAAAAGTGAAGTGCAAGATCTTAAAAAGGAACTAAACTCTGGTTTTTATAGGTACCGGTTCCCAATTTCGGTCAGATGCACTGTGGCGTTCTGAGGCAGAAGTTTGCCTCCCTCTCCTTCCCCTGCAGCCTTCTGGGATGCATCACAGGTCACAGAAGACTGTGGGACCATTCACAAAGCACAGCACGACTCGTGCATGCACAGTAGGATACCAACTACAAAGCCACAAGACTTCCATTTTCCCTTACCCAAGATGCCAGTGCCTGCACCTGAAGCCGATTGAAGAACTGGCCCGGGTGAGGACATTACTAGATCCCTGGACAGGTAAGTGTCCATATATTAAAAGTCAGCAAACACAGTACTTGTAGCTGCTGACTTATTTTTTTGGGGGGAACCTTTAACCCTT